>NC_058135.1:98802033-98854625 GCF_016433145.1 Gracilinanus agilis
TAGGACTCCTTCTTTGCTTATCATACCAAATAATTTGTATAGTATTGGAGTTATTTGCTCTTTGAAGGTCTGATAGAATTCACTTGTGAATCCATCAGGCCCTGGCGATTTTTTCTTAGGGAGTTCTTTGATGGCTTATTCAATTTCTTTTTCTGATATGGGATTATTTAGGTATTCTATTTCTTCTGCTGTTAATGTAGGCAGTTTATATTTTTGTAAATATTCGTCCATATCTCCTAAATTGTTATATTTATTGCCATATAATTGGGCAAAATAGTTTTTAATGATTGCCGTAATTTCCCCTTCATTAGAGGTGAGGTCTCCCTTTTCATCTTTGATACTGTCAATTTGGTTTTCTTCTTTCCTTTTTTTATTAGATTGACTAGTACTTTGTCTATTTTTTCTGTTTTTTTCAAAGTACCAGCTTCTAGTCTTATTTATTAATTCAATAGTTCTTTTACTTTTGATTTTATTAATTTCTCCCTTGGTTTTTAGTATTTCTAATTTAGTTTTCATCTGCGGATTTTTAATTTGCTCACTTTCTAATTTTTTGAGTTGCATGCCCAATTCATTGATCTCTGCCCTCCTTAATTTGTTAATATATGCACTCAAGGATATAAATTTCCCCCTGAGTACTGCCTTGGCCGCATCCCACATAGTTTGATAGGATGTCTCATCATTGTCATTTTCTTCAATGGAATTGTTGATTGTTTCTATGATTCCTTCTTTGACAAATTGGTTTTGAAGAATCATATTATTTAATTTCCAATTAGTTTTTGATTTTCCTGTCCAAGTGCCCTTACTAATTATTATTTTTATTGCATTATGATCTGAGAAGGTTACATTGATTATTTCTGCTCTTTTGCATTTGTTTGCAATGATTCTATGCCCTATAACATGGTCAATCTTTGTGAATGTGCCATGTGCAGCTGAGAAGAAGGTGTATTCCTTTTTGTCCCATTTATTTTTCACCACATATCAATTAGATCTAATTTTTCTAGGACTTCATTCATCTCTCTTACCTCTTTCTTATTTATTTTTCGGTTTGATTTATCTAGATCTGACAGAGGAATATTTAGATCTCCCGCTAGTATGGTTTTACTATCTATTTCCTTCTTGAGCTCTGCCAGTTTCTCCTTTATGAATTTGGGTGCTCTGCCACTTGGTGCATACATATTGAGCAGTGTTATTTCCTCATTGTTTATACTGACTTTAATCAGGATGTAATGACCTTCCCTGTCTTTTTCAATCATATCTATTTTTACTTTGGCTTTGTCAGAAATCATAATAGCCACTCCTGCCTTCTTTTTTTCATTTGATGCCCAAAAGATTTTGCTCAAGCCTTTAACCTTAAACTTGAGTGTGTCTACCCGCCTCATATGTGTTTCTTGTAGACAACATATGGTAGGATTTTGGTTTCTAATCCACTCTGCTACTTGCTTCCGTTTCCTGAGCAAGTTCATCCCATTCACATTCAGAGTTATAATCATCAGTTGTGCATTTGCTGACATTTTCGTATCCTCCCCTATTTCTACCTCCTTTTTCTTATAGTATTTCCTTTTAAACCAGTGGTTTGCTATTAAGCCGCTATCCCTTATCCCCTCCCTTGATTAACTTCCCTTTCTCCCCCCTCCCTTATTTTCCCCCCTCTTTTTGTTTTTAAAGGCCTTATGAATTCCCTCTCCCTTCTTCTCCCCTCCCTTTTTTTGACCTCCCCACTCCCCTGCTCCCCTTGGTTTATCCCTTCTGACTTTCTCAGAAGGGTTAGATAAGAGTTTTATGTCCCAATGGATAGTATAGCTTCTCTGATTATTACCTCTTAATGCTCTCTTCCTCTCCTTCTTATAATAGTATTTGTCCCTTCTCCTTCCCATGCCCTCTTTGTGTGTAATAGAATAATCTATTTTTCTTATTCACTCAAGTTTCTCTTGGTGTCCCCTGCTCTTCACCTCCTCTTTCCCATACCCCATGTCATCTTAGATTATTTAGAGTTCCACCCTCTCCCTGTGAATTATTCTTCTGATTACTATAATAGTGAATACTACAAGAGTGAATAGAGTTCACTACAGAGAATTATACATAACATTTCTCTACATAGGAATACAGATAATTAGATCTCACTGAGGCCCTTAAAAAGGCAAATTTAAAAATTATGTTTTCTTTCTTTCCCTTCTGTTTCTTATTTACCTTTTCATGTTTCTCTCGATTTTTGTTGTTGGATATCAAACTTTCCATTTAGCCCTGGTCTTTTCTGTGCAAATACCTGGAATTCTTCATTTTTGTTGAATGCCCATATTTTCCCCAGGAAATATATAGTCAATTTTGATGGGTAGTTGATCCGTGGTTGCAGGCCCAGCTCACTTGCCTTTCTGAATATCGTATTCCAAACCTTGCGATCTTTTAGCGTGGAGGCTGCCAGATCCTGTGTGATCCTGATTGGTGCTCCTTGATATTTGAATTGTCTCTTTCTGGCTTCTTGTAAGATTTTTTCTTTTGCTTGGAAACTCTTGAATTTGGCAATTATATTCCTGGGTGTTTTTTTATATGGATCAAATATCGGGGGTGTTCTATGGATCCTTTCAATGTCTATATTGCCCTCTTGTTGTAGGACTTCAGGGCAATTTTGCTGAATAATTTCTGTTAGTATGGAGTCCAGGTTTCTATTAATTTCTGGTTTTCCTGGAAGACCAATGATTTTCAGGTTGTCTCTTCTAGACTGGTTTTCTTGGTCTGTCACTTTATCATTGAGATATTTCATGTTTCCTTCTATTTTTTCAGTTTTTTGACTTTGTTTTATTTGTTCTTGTTGTCTTGAGAGATCATTAGCTTCTAATTGCTCAATTCTAGCTTTTAGGGATTGGTTTTCGGCTATAACCTTCTGGTTTTCGGCTATAATCTTCTGGTATTCCTTTTCAATCTGGTCATTTCTGGTGTTCAATTTGCTTATCTGTTCATTTGGTTTCTGAGCCTCACTTTCCAATTGCAAGATTCTACCTTTTAAACAGTTATTTTCTTGCCAGATCTCTTCCATTTCCCTCAAAATCTCAGTTTTGAACTCTTCCATAGCTTGTGAGGAGTTTTCCTTATTTGAGGAGGGTCTGGATGCTTGTTTGTTCTCATCCTCTGTTTGCTCGGTTGTCTGTATTGTCGCTGTATAAAAGTTGTCGAGTGTTAAAGACTTCTTTTTCTTGTTGTTAATCTTTCTCTTCTGAACTTCCTGAGACTGGGTAGCCATCTTTAGCCCAACAGCTTCTCAGGTTTATCCTCGCGCTCAGGGTCTGTCCATGGTCTTTTGGCTCCTGAGGTCTGAGTTCTGGTTTTTTCCAAGGTCAAGCCCCCTGGTGGACCCCCTTGCTTGATCCTCTGCGGAGGTTTCTTTACAAGTCTCAGGGCGCTGCTTCCACAGTCGTATACCTATATGCACTGGTTCCCCACTCAGGGTTTCAGAGCTTTAGCTTGTGGCTGTGTCTGCCTCCATTCACGCCTCTGTCTGCACCTGCGCTCTGAGCCTGCGCTCTGCGCCCTGAATGCATTCTCTGCGCCCTACTCTCGCGCTCAGAGTTTGTGTGTTTTATTTAGCTTTTTGGGGTCCAAGTCTTGCTGCTCTCAGGAACAGGCCCCGGAGCTGCCAATGACTCGATGGGTGCCCCAAACTTGCTCTATTTCTTTTTAACTGGCTTCAGCGCTATAGGTGGTGTGTGTGGAGGGGGTGGTTGCTCAGCCTGAGATTTAGTGAGAGCTGTTTCATCCCTTTATAGCATGGAAATGTCCCGATTCCACGTACCTTCCATGCTGTGCCCTATTGTGGGGTTCCTCCGTTTGTCTGGACTTGTTTTTATGTCCCCTTGAGAAGTTTTGTGTGTTTCTGTCAGGAGAGGTTAAGAGCTGCTTCTCACTCTTCCGCCATCTTAACCCAGAACCTTATATCAGTATGCTTCTCCAGTGTTTTTCTTTTAGTCAGTCTTCCCCCTTTTCCCTCCCTTACATTACTCCCCTTCCCACCACCTCCCTTCTTATTCCCCTTTTACCATAGGGCTTTTTGAATGGAGCTCAACCTCTCCCTCCCTTGTATTACTCCCCTCCCATCACTCCATTTCTTATTAGCCTTCTACTTCTCTATAGGGTAAGAGGCAATTCTATACCCCAATGGATCTGACTGTTCTTCCATCTCTGAACCAATTCCAATGAGAGTGAGGTTTAAGCATTACCTGTTGCCAACATCTTCCTCCTTTCCATTGTATTGTTTTTTTTCCTCCCCAGGCTCTCCTACCCTATGCTCCTTTATGTAACACATTTTACCCCATTTTACCACTCTTCCCATTTCTTTTAGTATTATCACCTTTTTTGCCCCTTGTTTTTTGTGTTTTTTTTTTTTTGATATATCATCATTCCTAAACAGCTTACCACTGTACCCTCTAGGTATACTTCTTCCAACTACTATGATAATAATAATATTTTTAAGAGTTACAGATATTATCTTTCCACATAGGAATATATGCCATGTACCATTATTAAACCCCTTAAATTTTTCCTTTTTCTTATTTACCTTTTTGTGTTTCTCTTGAATTCTGTATTTGGACATCAGATTTTCTGTTTAGGTCTGTTTTTTTTTTCAGGAATGGTTGTAAATATTCTATTTTATTAAATGAGCATACTTTCCCCTGAAAGAATATAGTCAGTTTTGCTGGGTAGTTGATTCTCAGTTGTAGACTCAGTTGCCTTGCCTTCCAGAATATCATATCCCATGGCTTCCAGTCCTTCACTGTGGATACTGCTAGATCCTGTGTAATGTTAATTGGTGCTTCATGATATATAAATTGTTTCTTTTTAGCAGCTTGCAGTAACTTTTCCTTGGCCTGGGAGTTCTTGAATGTGGCTATGATATTCCTGGGAGTTGTCAATTGGTAATTAAATGGTGGAGGTGATCTGCGGATTCTTTTAGTCTCTATCTTACGCTCATGTTCAAGGATTTCAGGACACTTTTCTTGGATAATTTCCTGTAGTATGATGGCTAGGCTTTTGTTGTTGTTGTTGTTGATGATTTTCAGGTAGTTCAATGATTCTTAAATTGTCTCTCCGGGATCTATTCTCCAGGTCAATTGTTTTCTCAATGAGGCGGCTCATATTATCTTCAATTTTTTCATTCTTTTGATTTTATTTTATTATATCTTGGTGTCCTGTGAGGTCAATAGATTCTAATTGCCCAGTTCTAATTTTTAATGACTGATTTTCTTCCACAGTCTTTTGATTCTCCTTTTCCTTTTGGTCCATCCTTCCTTTCAAGTCATTCTTCTCTTTTTCTGAATTTTTTGCTTCATTTTCTAGCAGATCAATTCTGGCTTTTAATGCTGTGCCTCTGTTTCCAGATGACCTATTTTGCTTTTCAGGCTACTATTTTCCTTTTGCCATTTTCTTCAACCAGTCTTATTTCATTTTTACATTCTTGTTTGAGTTCCTCCACAGTTTACTCTGTTTATTTTGTGGCTTTGCTTGATGTTTCCTGGATCTCATCCTCATCCACTGGTTCTGTTCTTTGGTCCTTACCCCCCAAAGAAGTCATCCATTGGAGCTTTTTTTTCTTTCTTGGTTAATCATTTTATTTCCTTTTTTCTTTTCTTCTGCTCTAAGGGCTATATAGAGGTGCCCCTCTGTTGATTTACTGAACCAGAGTATTTGAGCTTTTCTTCCCTGATGCCCATTCTCTTTTCTCAATCCTTTGTTGGTAAACTGGTTTCAACTGGTTGAGCTAACCAGCTCAGCTGGTGTGCCCTGGGGCAAATTTTTCACTGTAGCCAGGGGAATGAGGGTTTCCAGCAAGATTGCTCCCATCCTTGTTCCTCTTGTTATAGCCCTAGACCATGTGTGATGAGTCAGAGACAGACCCTCACAGCTGCAGTCTCAGTTCAGGTCTTACATAGAAAGCCAGGTCTTGGCATGATAGGAGAGGGAAGCATCCTGCCTAGTGACCCCCAAAATTCCTCCCTGCTAGCTGTCATCAAAGCCCTGGGTCACAAAGTCAGCAGTCTTGTTGTAGGTCTTAGTGAAGTGGGTGGGGGAGGGTGCCTCTCCTTTTTTCCATGAAAATAGATGGACTTCTCTCACCTTTCAAGTTGTTTTCAGTAGGAGAATCTCATGACTTCTTGTTGGGTTTGGATTTCTGTTTGCTTTGAAGCATGATATAAATATTGATTTGGAAGGGTTGTTGGAGAGATTATGACTTAAGGTACTGCTAAACTGGCATCTTGGCTCTTCCTCTGCTAATTCCCCTTATATAATAGAAAAAAAGTCATTCTGTTTTCTCTATTTTATTTTTCCTGTACCATATTTTTTCATAACTCTGATCTAACTGAGATCCATTGGGTTATATATGTATGTGTGCATGTGTATACTCACACACACACGTATAGATGCACATACAGATATATTCAAATATATTCATGTTTGCCTAGCATTCTATATATATCTCTATCTATGTATACACATTATGGAGAAATAGGCACACTTTTCTTATAAGTTGTTTGGGAGACTCATTAAAATGAGAGTGATTTATAAAAGAAACAGAGGAGCATTGTGTGTGTGTGTGAGTGTGTTTGTGTGTGTGTAAAGACCTAAGTTCAATCCCTTTCTGAAGTGTACATTAAAAGAAATCCTTTTGCTAATTTCTGTTTTTTAAAGTTTGGCATGGAGACAGCATGATATTGTAGACAGAGCTGACTAGAGAGTTTAGGAACACAAGAATCAGAGTTCCATTCTATGACCTTGAACAAATCACTTTACTTCTTGGTGTCCTTAGCAATTCTTGGAGACTTTTAAGTTGTAAAACATGTGTTGTTCTGCATTCCAAACAGCAGGAGTTCTTTACACAAATACAATCTTATTTTTTGTCATTTGGATTTCTCAATTGGATTTGTCGGTCCAATTATGTTCTTTTGGTTGAATTTCTTTTCTAGATCACCTATCGATTTCTTTAATTTTTTGTTATGAAGCAGATAGTTTCACTAATAACCATTTTGTAACAGGCCTTAAAGTATGCAAATGGAAGACTCTTATCATTAGATATTCTTTTTGATATTCCTCTTAATGATCTTGCCTCCTCATTTTCCCATATACATTTCATTATTTGGAACCATAATTCCAGATGATTGATGATGAAGCATGCTTGCACCCCTCACAAAGAAGTGATGCATTTACAATGCAGAGTAAGATAAATATTTCTGGATGTGACCAATATGGAATTTGTTTTGCTTGACTATACATACATACATATATACATACATATACATATATACATACATATATATGTATGTATATGTTAAAAAATGGAAGAGAAAATAAGTGCTTGTTAATTAAAAAAAAGGAAAGAAAAAATTTAGTGGAATAAGATGTAGCATTAAACTATCTTCCATGCAAATTTTTTTCTTTGACAAAATAAGGATAACTGTTTGACAACTTTATCAATGTTAATATCAAGTGTGCCATAAAACAAAGAGACTTATGCTTGCCAAAATTTATAGGACCTCCTTAAAGAGATCCATGCTTACTTAAAGGAAATTAGTAATCAGACATAGATGCAATATTCTATCTTCCTGACTATTCCATTTAAGTTTGAGAACCATTCTATTAATTTTGTGCATCAGCACACACACACACACACACACTCACACACACACACACACACACACTCACACACACACACACTCACTGTATATTAGCCAGGTCCAGAATTAAATAGTAGAAGGAACCAGAATGGATTGTGTTTGGGAAAATAAGCCATGCTTTTGAAGGTTCTGAACTCTTTAGTGTCACAAACAAATTTATTTTTAATACCAATAGGAATTTAGTGGTAGTTATGAAATAGGCAGCATATTTCTAATGATGACTTACATGTGAGACATGTTACGAGGGGTAGCAGTCTAGAAAATATTTAATGGTAAAAGGATCTGAGCAATAATAGAAAAAGAATGAAGGACAACTCTGTCTCACAAATGGCTATCTAGTCTGCTGGTACTCATAAAATAAGCTGTAACCGAGATGAAGATTTCAAGCACGTTGAGTGGATCCTTTATGGAAGACTTGGACAAAAAATTATATATTATACAAAGGCATTGAAGAATTATTATCTGTACCCATAGAAGAAATAATGTCCACACTGATGATGTCATGATCCAACTGATAATTTTATAGGTTCATTTTACATAGAAATATTTATGACTTTCTATTATATATCCTAATGAAAGACCTGAATTATTCTGAATGAATAATTATATGCTAAACTAAAATAATCCAGGTGATTTATTCCCTTTTATAGAATGAAGAGGAAATAGAGTTTGCGTACCAAACTATTATTGAACATTTGAAAACATCCAGTGTTACAGCACTGACACCTTTGTTTGATCAATATAAGTTCAACAGCCTGGAAGAAGAGGTACTAAAGCTCCTGTTCTTTTGTTAAAAGTTTGATAGAATTTTAAAAAACAATAATGTAAGAGCCCAAATGTTTTATTTCTAAATGCAATTAAAGCCATTAGTTTCAGCAGGAATCAAAATATAAAAAGAACTGGTAAGTGGGTCAAATATATTAAGTTAAAATTTATTAGACATAAATGTAAAGCTCTATATCAGTGGTTCCCAAACTACCTACCACCCCCTTTCCAGAAAAAAATATTTCTTAGTGGCCCCTGGAAATTATGAAACTATTTGTTGAACTCAGAATAGAATGTAATACAAAAAAAGTGTGGTCATCACTGCCCGCCCTGGATCGTTGTAGCACCCACCAGGGGGTGGTAGCACTCACTTTGGGAATCTGCTCTACATGGATTCAAAAGCAACTTCACAGTTAAAATATTAGGTAAGCATAGCTGTACATGGGAAAATAATCTGAGAGATTTGAGTGATTACAAATTCAATATGAGTCAATCATGCAAAATGACTAACGAACATATAGGCTATGTTCAGAAATTGTCTGGAGTTCAGTATCCAGAGTGAAAGATCATTGTCCAACTATAGTCTACTTGGACCATTTCTGAAATATGATATTTAGTTGTGAAGAGTCCATTTTAGCAAGGAAATTCCAAGTACAGAAATATCCATAGGGAATAATTAGGATAGAGAAGGACCTTGAAAATAGAATTTCAGAATCTTAGAATTACAAAAGGACTTTAGAGACCATTTAGTTTAGCTTCCATGAGACAAAAAAACCTAAAGAATCCATCCAGCCTTTGCCTCTTGAAGAATCCTGTTTAACTTTCACATACCTCTAATTATTAGGAGGTTTTTTTTTTATCTTTGACTTGAGCCCAGATAGGATTCTTTGAAAATTCACTCCAGGCTCAATGTTCTATGTACCTCTAATGTCCCTCTAGAAAATGTCACCATGCCATTGGTGGATAGTTTGAAGGAACAGTTTACTCTGAAGAAGAAAAGACTTAGTTGGTGTATTATAGCCATATGAAAACATTTGTTATACTTCACTATACCAGAAATTTAGACTTGTTTTGCTTGTCCTCAGTGGACAGTCCTAGGAACAATAATTTGAAGCTATAGAGAAACAGATATAGGAAAATTTCTCAATTGTTAAGTATCTCTATCTAGGGCAATGATGGCAACCTTTTTATAGACTGAGTGCCCAAAATGCACCCTCACACTACATGTAAGCTATCTCTTTACCCCAGACAGGGGAGGGGAGAAGCACTTCCAGTGGGCTGCTGGGCAGAAGGGTAGGTGAAATGAAAAATGTCCTTAGGTGCAGTGAAGAGGGGGAGAAGAGCAGTCCCCTCCAGCACACATGCCATAGATTCACCAACAGGGATCTAAGGTCATGGCCCATTCCTATAATCCTTGCTACTGGGGAAATTGGAGACTAGTGGATATCTTGAGCTCTGGAGTTCAGAAGTAGAGGAGAGCTATAGACCATATCTTCAGTTAATATGAAAAATAACATGTTTTGAACAATATATCAATGCCAATGAATTTTTCACTGAAGACCATTTATTCAGAAGAATTCTCAGGTAAAAACACCTTATTCCAAAAATACTATTCTAAAATTGTGATCATTTTCTTTCATGGTAGATATATTGGAGTATTGGCCAACTTCAGGTCCTCTGGCCAAAAGGATCTGATATTCAGCGTATTCTCTGTGTCCTATCATGTTCTTTGTCTTTGAAAATGTACTACCATTTCTTAGAAAAGAGAAAGGAGAAATGTTCTTCAGAAATTGATATACCTAAGGTGAGATTTAATTCTGTTATTTAACAACTTTGTTTTTAACTTTAGAAATGTTTATACTATCTTAATAAGTATTTTCTTTAAAGAAATTCTCTATTTACTGCCATTCATTTCTCAAGACATAAAAAACAGATTCTTCATGAAAAGTTAATTATTTTATTTCATTTAATATTTTATTTTCTTTGATTATATGTAAATTATTTTAAAATTTTATTTAAAAAAATTTAGGCCCAAGTTCTCTTCCTTCCTCCTTTTCTCTCTTCCTCTCTTGCTGAGATGGTAAATAGTTTGATATAGTTTTTACATGTAGAATTAAGTAAAACATGTTTCTACATTCATCCTTTTTTGGAAGAAAATGTAAAATACATCAAAGAAAATGAAATAATATGCTTTGGTCTAGATTCAAATTCAATCAAGTTTTCGTTTAGAAACAGTTGGCATTGTTCATCAAGCCTTTGGGGATGATCTTGGATCTTTGTATTGTTGAGAATGTTATTTACAGTTGCTCATTATAAAATATTGCTGTAATTTTATTTAGTGTTCTCCTGTTTCTGCTTTTCACTCTGCACAAGTTTGTGTCTTTACAGATTTTTCTGAAATCCTCATGCTCATTATTTCTTACAGCACAATATAATTATATACTACATTTTAATCATATATATGCATATATATGTATATATATATATATATACATATGTATAAAATATAAGTCCTTTTCCTCTTTGCTTTTTATCTCTTTGGGATATGATGGGATATAATGAAGGTATTGCGGGGCCAAAGGTTTTATGTGGTTTTATAGCTCTTTGGCATGGATTCAAATTCCCCTGCACATTATTTGGAATTTACAATTTCCCCAACAATGCATTAGTGTCTCAATTTTCTCACATCCCCTCCACATTCTGTCAATTTTCTTTTCTGTCATAATAGCCAATCTGATAGTACCTCAGAATTGTTTTAATTTGCATTTCTCTGATTTTCATTGATTTAAGGCATTTTTTTCATGAATATAGAGAGCTTTAATTACTTTGTCTTAGAACTGCCTGTTCATATTCTTTCACCATTTATCAATTGTGGAATGACTTGTATTCTTATATATTCAACTCATTTACCTATGGATTTGAGAAATGAGGCCTTTATTAGAGAGATTTGTAAAAAATATTTGCACTATTTTGATTATCCTATATTATTCATTAGTGTATTTTCCAACTGTTTATCCTACTCTCTCTTCTTTTATACTGTCTATACTCAAAACCGTTTTTTTTTTTTTCTGATTACCACCTCTTCTATCATAAGCCCATTTTCTTAACCTTTTCCCATTCTACTTTCTGGTAGGGTAAGATTTTTATATTCAATTAAGCTTGTAGGTTTTTTACTCTTTGATCTTAGACAGATAAGATTATAGTCCAAGTGCTCCCTTCCCCTCCTCTTCCACTTTTTCTTTCACTGTAAAAGCTTTTACAGCTCTTCTATGTGAGATAATTTATCCCATTCAACTCTGCATAATCCTTCATCCAATGTATCCCTGTTTCTTACTCCTTCATTTTTTTAGATATCATCCCATTTTATTCAAATCACACCCTTGTTCTCTATTTCTATATTTTCCTTCTTACTGCCTTATAAAGATAAAATTCTTAAGAGTTAAAAGTGTCATCTTCCCATGTGTGGATGTAAACAATTTAACATTGTTGAATCTGTTATGATTTCTTTCCCATTTCCCTTTTTATGCTTCTGAGTTTTATAGTGAGAGTCACTTTTCTATTAAATTCTTGTCTTTTCATCAAGAATGCTAGGAAGTCCTTTCTTTCATTGAATGACCATTTTTCACCTCTGAAGAACTGTATTTAGTTTTTCTGGGTAAATGATTCTTTTTTATAGTTCTAGGTCCTTTGCCTTTTGTAGGTCCTCTGATCCATTAATGTAGAAGCTGCTAAGTCTTGTGTTATCCTGACTGTGGCTCCATCATATTTCAACTGTTTCTTTTTGGTCTGCTTATAATATATTCTTCTTTCCCTGGGCTTTCTGGAATTGAAAAGTTTTTATTTTGGAATTTCTTTCAGGATGTGAATGGCAGCTTCTTTCAATTTGTATTTTATCCTCTGCTTATCAGGGTAGTTTTCCTTGACAGTTTCATGAAAGACAATGTGTAGGCTCTTTTTCTTTTAAAATCATTGCTTTTAGATGGTTTGATAATTCTTAGATTACCTCTCCTAGATTTATTTTCCAGGTCAATTGTTGTTTCAATGATATATTTCAAATTTTTGCCCATTTTTCATTCTTTTGACTTTATTTCTTGAGGTCTAATGGAGTCATTAGCTTCCATTTGCCCAATTCTAATTTTAAGGCATCATTTTCTTCAGTGAGCTTTATTACCTTCTTTTTAAAAGAGTTCTTATCTTCAGTGGATTTTTGTGTTTATATCAATTGTCCTATTCTGTTTTTAACGTGTTATTTTCTTGAGCATTTTTTGTCCCACCTTTACCAAACTCTCAATACTTTTTTCATGATTTTCTTGCTTCACTCTCATTACTCCAATTTTATTTAGTGTTCTCCTGTTTTCTCCTATTTTATTTGATTTTTAAAATCCTTTTTGAACTCATAATTATTTTTTGAATTTGAGACCAATTTAATATTTTAGATACAGTAGTATTGACTTTGTTGACTTCTCCTGTGTTTCTGTTTAGGTCTTCCCTATCATAAATATAAGCTTCTATTTTAAGTTTTGTTGTTGTTTGATCATTTTACAAATTTTTTCTTGTCTTTTAACTTAATACAACTTGTACAAGTGGACTCCATTCCTATAGTGAAGGAAACTCTGCTTCAAACTTCAGGTTCTCTCCACAGCTGCTTTCAAAGCTACTTCTGGGGATCAATAACTTTTCAGTTTTTTCCCAGGCAGCATTATGATCTTTGGAGAGATATGTTTACTCTTCTTCTGGCCTAAGCTCTGGTTTTTGAGCAACCAATAGCATTCTTCTCTGACCTGGAACATTTGCTCCCCTGTGGCCACAAGTGCTAGTGCATATTACTTCTCCTCTTCACCATTGGATTGTAAAGTGGCACTGTGACTTGGATCTTTGTCAACAATGTAATAGAATTCTGTACCTGAAGCCTGCAAAGAAACCAGTTGTCCAATTCTTTTACCATCTATGGCTAAGATCTCTGGAAGCCCTTGTTACTGATTCAGCTCCCCTAAGGCCTATGCCAGTATGCTGAGGTGGGGCCTGCCTTGGCACACTGGTCTGTGTTCTGCCTCCAACTCAGTGTGATAGAATTTTTGTGACAATGTTTTAGGTTATCTTGGACTGAAAACTGTCATTTCATCCTTTTATGGGTTCTACCACGTCAGAATTAATTTTGAAGCATTATATTAAAGTTGTTTAGAGAGGAATTTGGTCAAGATCAGGCAGGTACCTTCTCTCCAATCTTGCCCCTAATAGTCAGTTAATAAATATCATAAAAGAAATGAGTAAATGATCTTGATGTCCTATGTACATCTCAATTTCAACATTTTCAAAATGGAAATTATTATCTCTCCCTTTTCATTTTTTGTACTTTTCTGTTACTGTCAAAGACAAAATCATCTTCAATATAGTTCTTGATCCTGGTGGTTTATTTGACTTCTCATTCACTCCATATGCCCAAGCACTGTCAAATCTTGTTTCTACCTTTGCAACATCTCTTTTATATATCCCTTTCTCTTCATTTATACAATCACATACATTATCTCTTTTCTGGATTATTTTAAGAGCCTTCTAACTGGCATTTCTGCCTCAAGATTTTCCTCATTCCAATTTATTCTCTATTCAGTAACAAAAATGATTTTCCTGAAGGGTAGGTGACAAAATCACCTTCCTATTCAGTAAAATATGGTGGCATTTATTACCTCAAGGATCTTGTTTTTGTCTTGATAATCCAACCCTTTTCTATCTTTCCTCTCTCAGACTCTCCATAATTTCCATTGTTCAACTACACTCGCCACTTCAGTATTCCTTACTCTGTCTCCCTCCTTATGTCTGTAAGAAATGACAATATTCACATTAATTTACCACAATTCCACAATTTTTTTATTGTTTGGACATTTATGAATGATTGGTTTTAGGTTTTTATTTATGATTTTGTTATTTCACATAATCTAATGAAAATATTTCAGAAGATAATTCTTTAAGCTAAAAAAATCAGGCAATATCCCCAACCATACAATTATTCAATGGACCTGATTATTTTTTTTTGACCCTTACTGAGTAATGTTAGATTTCTCTATATACAACTACAAAAACCTTCAAATTTTCCAGTCAGTCAGCTATGTGTAAATGTTATTTATCCATAATTATTACAATGTTTAGCTTTGTTGTTTTAAAATTATTTTGATCAATTTGATTATTGTGAGGTTCTACTTCAATTCATTTTAATTTGTTGGTCTTTGGAAATAATCAGAGTTGTCTTTTTCTTTAAGACTCATTGAATATATAAAATTGGTTACAGATAAAACATTACCTATTCCAGGGATTCTTTGCATTTTTTTGTGGCATGGACTTTGGCATTTTGATAATGTTTATGCATACTTAATTGAATAATGGTTTTATATCAATAAACAAATTACCTAAGATTACAATGGAAATCAATGTTGAAATATAGTTAACAAAAAAAGCTAACCCCCTGATTTTGCGCAACTTGCCACCTAGCCTGGACAGTCTCTTAAAATTAACATATTCAATTTAATTTTTAACTTAGAAGAAAAACTATATGAAATTGAGATTTTTTGTTTCATATGTACTTTTCTTTTTCTGTTTTTTAACTGCTAGGAATTTCTTCATTTTATTTAGCACCAGAATTATGAAATAATGGGATAACACTGCTAGGCTTCAATAGGTTAAGCCCATTGGCAAGTATCTACAAAGCTAAGATTTCCATCCAGAGATCAAAATGCTCATAAAATATTTCCTTTGTAAATTTATCTGCTATATCACATATTAACCATTTTTGCCATCTGCTTCTAGTCTTCCAGTACTATGAATCATTTGAAATGCCAACATACTTCCAAAGTGATGAATACCATTGTGATATCATGACTCTCATGGTTCCATGACAATTATGGCCTTTCTTTAGTTCAAGGAGGGTGGTGAACTAAATCTTTATTATTTCCTTTATTCAGAATCATTTGGCATCATTGAAGGAAGTTCAAGATCTATGCAGAATGTATTGCCTCAGTGTGGTTTTTCTGCTCCATTTGCCTCTTTCTCAGAGAGCTTGTACCAGAGCCATCACTTCTTCCTGGAAAGACACAATTTCTACTTTCTTGCAAATGGTAAACATTGGAGTGTTTAAAATACATTTTCTTGCTATTCTACATATACTTATTTGAAATAACTTTAAAAATAGATTAATTCATATGGGCATTGTTAACCCCTTGGGAAATGATCAATGGATTGATTTTCTAATCAGAGGGTTAGGAAAATATTTTTTGCTATACTTTTCTGAGATTTAAGAGATTTCAGAATGGATCTAGTTATCACCCATCTTTTGGAACTATAGTGAGGAATGCATTTCATAAACCCTAAATCACTAGGCAATCTACCATCATAAAGCCAGTAGTTGAAAACCTCCCAATCTAGATATCAAGCCCATGGTAATCATTTAGTCTAGTAGCACTGCTGTATGTTCTGATGGGTTTTAATTTCTCTTTACTAGAGCCATGTGGCATAGGAATAAAGAAAAGGAAGAACTTAGTCAGGACGACTTCCTCAGTTTCTGCCTCTTAGATTTACCCTTTCACTGTCCCAAGAAATTCCCAAAGATCATACATATGCTGCAGAAAAGGTAGGGTCTGTGCTAGAAAATGCAGTTTCTTCCCTGAGAGATGTTATGTCAATGTAATCACAGATCTAGGCTTTCTTCTCCTCAACCTCCTTAATCCAAAACCCACACTTAGAATGAGATTTTGGTAGGATTTCTAATTCTTGAATTCATTGATGATAATCATAGGAAGACTGATTTATAGGATTTGGAGGTATTGCAAATTTCACTGACATTATTAAAGACTTTGTTGATTTAAGAAGAACTTACTTCAGATCTCACTTCAAACACATTAGCTGTGTCATCCGGCCACTTCACTTCTGTCTATTTCAATATATTCCTTTATTAAATGGTGATAAATAGTATTTACTTTTCAGGATTACTCTGAGGCAAAAATGAGATGTTTACAAGGTGCTTTGTAAATCTTGAAGTGCTGGACAAATGTTTGCTATCCTTATTATTAAATGAATGACATTTTAGGCATTTGTTTTACGTTAGCATGTTGACTTTTGCAAAGCCAGTAAATTGAGATGATTTGATTCTCCATAAGGATTATTACTTTCTCGTCTCTTTCCGGAAAGTTAGAGGGACAAATGGAGGAAGGAACCAGAGTGAAAGTAGATACATGTGCACTTCAGAAACGGTTGGATTTTATATTTTGAGAGGAAAAATGGTTAAAATAGGAAGCTAATAGATACATCAAATGGCTAATAATGTACATCTTTGAACCACCAGAAAAATAGTTTTCAGACTTCTGTTTTTGCTCTTGGTACAGTATACTATGTTGTGAGGAATCATAATATTGCATAATTTAAAGTGTCAACAAAGGAAAGGTTTCCTAATAGTGAAGTTATCAAACTTTGATAGTTGAATTCTCTTGCCTCCCTTTCTCCTTTTCCTATTTTCTTCATTTCTTCAGAACTCACAGTGCAGTCAGTTTTATACCTCTGTGGAGAAAGCAGGCTACTCACTTCAGACATAAATCTGTCAATAAATATTTATTAAGCATATACCAGGTCCTGTGCTAAATTTTGGGGATACAAAAATAGGTTAAATACAGCTCCTCTTTCAAGGAACTTACAGTTTATACTGGCAATTGATAGTTATCTTATGCAGATATTATATTTTCTGTGCATGTACAGCCTTTGGTCTTGTACCGGTCTCAAGACAGACTCACACTTATGTTAGTTAGGCCTCCTTCACCTTCTGTGTCCCACCATGGCTGACATCTTGTTCAAGGACATCTTCAATGTGAAAGATAAAGACTCCTCCTCCTCCTCCTCCTCCTCCTCCTCCTCCTCCTTCTTCTTCTTCTTCTTCTTCTACTCTCCCTCTCTCTTTCTCTCTCCATAAATGGCAAAATTGCTTTTTATATCTCTTTCTACAGACCATATCTTTTAATTTCTTTTGCAAAGGAATCTAATTATAGGCCATGAGGGCTATATATATATATATATATATATATATATATATATATATATATATATATATATATTTATGAAACACTCTCTACCTTGCCTGGATATAATATTCCTGCTGGATCTGACCAAGACAAGGGTTAGGTCTAAGCAGAGAAAGCACAACTTACTGGAGTGAGTACTGGAATTTCAGCCAAAGGTATGAGAAATTCTTGCTTCTTTAATGCAGTCTGCAATTTTGAGTAAGCCAGTTCTCTTCAATACACCAATATCCTCATCTATAAAATTAGGAAGTGGTATTGGTTGATCTTCAAGTTTCCTTCCAACTCTTAAATCCTAGGATTATTCTTTCCTCAGGGTAAAGAGTCAAATGAGATATTCTTGACAGTATTGCATGCTTATACATACACACATAAATTTGTATAAATAAATATTTATATATCTTTCACTAGAGTGTGAGCTCCTTGAGGGCAGGTTTTTGTCCTTTTCATTTGTATCCCCAGCATTTGGCACAAAGCCTCACAATAGTGCTAGTAAATACTTAAATATGTTTTGATTCACTGATTCGTATGTAGATGTACAGCTTTATATCAATATTAATACCTGACATTTTTTATAATACTTAAATATTTGCAAAGAGAATAATTTCATTTCATCCTTACAACTAGGGAGTTAAATACCAAAGAGATGATTACCATTCCCATTTAAAAAATGAGATAGTATAATAAAATATTTCAGATAGAATAATTGACTTGATCATGGCCAGACAAATAACAAGAATGAGGAGTAATGTTCAAACTCAGGTCCCTACTGACTCTAAGGTCATCATGCTTATGACTACATCATAGCAAGTACTATCCAGTAAGATAGATAAATAATCTTTATCAAACTTCTTGTCCTGCTTATGCTTTCTTTTAGCACAGAATTTAGATAATCCTAAGAATCAATTTGGTAGGCTGCCTTCCAAGTTAGCAAGACCTGGATTCAAGAATGATCTATGATACATAATGGGCTTTGTGACTTGGAATATTCATTTAGCTCTCTCATCCTGGAGACTTAACAAAGAATCTAAATTTCAGTATAGGTATCATTTTACATTAGGACAAGAAGTTTCTTCCCTAATAATTCTGTATAATTGATAAAATTTCAGTCCCAGGCCAAAAAGATATGTAATTCTGTTAATATATCTTTAAAAGGAAAAAAAAAGTTTACAATTTATTTTCTATTTTCAGAAAAAGTGGTGTGAATTTTTTGTTCTAAGGAATTTGGAAAGTTCAGAAACATGGAATGTGGATTTCACTTATGTTTGTGATATAAATGATGGCCCATTGTGGAAGAATATTGCTTATTACTATGAAAATGAATATATCCAAGGTATGACTTTATTATGTTGAACTTTTTAACCTTATATTTTCAATTTCCCTCTACTTATTCATTAATTTATTCTCATTTGTTGTTTATATGCATGCATTTTGTATCTTCTCCTCCCCATTCAGTGAGCTGCCATTTATAAGAAAACATAAAAAGGATATTTAAAAAATCAGTTCATTAAAACCAACCCACACACTGGTCATCTCTGACAATTTTTGAGTTTATGCAAGACATTGAGTTTCAAGTTCTCATATCTTCCCTCAGGTCAAACCTAAATATTAAAAATCCATAGAATTTAATTTTTCTATTTTTCTTGTTCCTTCCATTTAATCATTCTTGACACTATTTTCCTAGTTCCTTTTATTTCATTCTGTGTCAACCTATATAACCACTCTCACTTGTTTTCTGAATTCTTTAAATACATTGTTACATATATGCACATGCATATATGTATATACAGATCCTGTTTAGATTTCACAATTGTTTTTTGTTGTCTAGGTTTACAATTGGATTTGGGAAAAGCCATTGAGGCAGATTATCATGACTTGTGGAATGCTGTAACACATTTGGTAAGAGAGTTTCATGTTGGACCATCAGTGCCTCTCCGAGTAACACAACAACTTTTCCTTCAAAAGAAACAGTCACCAATTAAAGGTAATATATTCTCAATGTATTTTTAAATAACAGTCATAATGAAAATCTTCTGGAAACATCATATCTGCACAAGCAGGCAACTATATTGTTTCTGTCTTTCCATCCCCAGTGCTTTGCTAAATTTTTGCACTAAGTGTTTTGAAAATGTTTATTGAATTTACTTGGTACATAGCTGTTGTCAAGTGAGGATATAAATGATTTGTTGAAATCCACCAGGAGCATATCCATAATTTTGGAGATTTTATCTACTAAGGAAAGAAATAATTGTATTACTTTCCCCTCATCTTAGAATACCTACTGTTGTAAATGAACTGACAAAGACTATGTAAATATGGAGTGCCCATTATGACAAGTATAGAAAAAATGAAATCAGGTTGGGTCAAATGAGAATAAAACAGTCACTCTCAATGTTCTTTGTTCCCTTTTTATGTCATTTTTCTATAATTTTTAGAAATCTGAATACATGATTGAAGTAATTCATTTTTCTATGGGAACACATTCATCTCCTCTTGCTGATTAGGAGTGTGTATGAGAGGCAGTGATATTTGCTAATACTATGTGGCAGACTGTGCAGAAAATTATAAAGACCACTTAGAAATCAAGTCCAGTCACTTTGTTTTCCAAATGAATAAACAGAACACTCAGTGAACTAAGTGAATAGTCCAATCTTTTTTTGGCATTCAAAGTCCTTCACAATCTTCCCTTTCTTATTTTTGCATTCTTACACCTTGTTTTTATCTTGCTCTCCATCTATGATATAGTGGCACTATTCTCCTTCCTTGCTATTCCTTGCATAAGACGCCATCTTTTTACTTTAGCCTTTTTTACTGCTGTTCCTCATGTCAGAAATACTTTCTTTCTTTTCCCTGACTTCCCAGACATCTTTTAAGTCCTAGATAAAATCCCATCTTCTACAAACAGTCTTAATACGAATCTCTTCCTTCTACTGACTATCTCAAATATATTCTAAATATATCTTGTTTGTACATGATTTTACATTGTCCCCTTATTGTGACTGAAATATCCTTGAGAGTGGGGGACTCTCTTTTGCTTTCTTTATATTTCCACTTCTGGGCATGGTAGCTGGCATATGGTAGTCATTTAATAATGCTTGTCATATTTGTTTTCTTTCTCTTATCTCCAAAAAGATTCTCAGGAAATGGTACCTAATTTGGGCTTTATTCCAGTGACATCACCCATAGTTAGACAGTTTGCTGGAGACGTGCTGGATCAGGTTCCTTTTTTAAGAAGGTAAGAGACTGAATGTCACATTTGCTGGTTGTGTACCCATAGTGGCAACTCACATAAATAGATTTTGAATTAATGACTGACTTTCCTTTTTCTGACTATTCCTTATACCTGGGACACTCTCCTTCCTCTGCTTTGACTATTACTTTTATGACTTCCTTATTAAGTTGCTACTGAAATCTTAAATCAGTTTTAGTGCTTTCCCCCTATTAATTATTTTCTATTTATCTTATATACAGTTAGCTTTCTATGTATTTGTTTGCATGTTGTCTCCCCCTTCATATTATAAATTCCATGAGATCAAGGACTGTCTTTTGCCTATGTTTGTATTCCAACCAGGCACTTAATCAATGTTTATTGAGTTGAATTGGATAAGAATGAATGAGATATGAAAATTTCTAGGTGAAAATGCTTGTGGTCTCTTTGATTATGAATTTAGGATGACATGCCTTCAGATGTATATGTGCTCAGTCTACTAAAATGTTATAGGGCCTCAGAGATCATGCTGTTCTGGGGGAGTACTTTTAACATTGTATGTATTTTATATCTTCTAGTGATGACCCTGTTGTTACTTCCTTGGTCAAGTATAAGGAATTTCATGAACTTATTCACTGGCATTCTAATAAGCCTCTTAGTGACCATTATGAGAGGACAAAGTCTTCTACAGAGGGTGAGTTGTGCCGCTTTATTAAAATAAGGCATGTATGCAAATGCCCTATTTCAAATCTTAATACTATTATAATTCTGAAAGGAAATTATATATGTCAAGATGATTCTCAGACTGCAGAATGATTAGAAGCTCCACAGCTCAACCTGTGGGGTTGGACAATCTTAGGGTCAGTTGTATCAGTCCCCCAGAAGGCAGGAACTTAGAGAATCCTTAACAACGAGGGCCCAAGCCCAATGGCTCCCTCAGGGATTTCAACTAGAAATTTTTTTCAGATGTTATATATGGTTATGATGGAATACTGCCAATAATGTTGGTATCTCAAGTTGATAAGGAATAATTCAGAGGCTAGAACTTGTGTGGAAAGGCTATGAGAATCCCCCACAGTAAGGAGACTCCCCCAACTGCCAAATTTAGACAGTATGGAGAAATTCTTTTGAAGGTGAAGGACCAAACAGCAAACCAAAGCTTTTCCCTGAAAGCTTCTTTATAGCAGGTAACTTCTTTAATTAACTGAGGAAGGTATAAACTAAGGATACTGGGATCTTAGGTAAGATGGGGAAGGAGAGAAGATTAAGGGAAGTCTAACACTAAATCTAGATGACTAGAATTTAGGCTGTCCCCTTTCAGGAAAATTGGTGGAGTTCCACACTCAGCTTGGTTACAGCTTCTATCTACTCGATGATGGATAACTGAGCTAGTTAGGCCAGATGATGATAAGTAGCTGATGTTTGTCTTCTGAGATGATTTGTTAAAGTTAATGTAGAATATAACTTGATTTTATATATATATATATATACATATAAATATATATATATGTGTGTGTGTGTGTGTGTGTGTGTGTGTATATGGAGAGAGAGAGAGAGAGCGAGAGCGAGAGCGAGAGAGAGAGAGAGAGAGAGAGAGAGAGAGAGAGATAGGTGGTAGATAAATAGATATAGTAGAGTGCAGGTTATGATAGAGATTGACTGGAATGGCTAGACACAGCACTATGGTTCAGGCTAGTTACAATCCTGGAAAGGATTACTAGGGTTCAGTGGAGACTTACCCAAAAACCTCCCTTCCAAACTTTCACCCAAACTCAGGACTGAGTTGGTTTGCCTGGGATTTACCTCCTTTTATAGCGCTGCTCTAACGGTCTTTCAACTGACTCCTGACTTCTTTGGGGTTCTAAACTCTGAACCCCAACTTGATGTTGCTTGTATAAAATGGCCACTTGCAAAAAGATGGCTACATATGCTAAATTGGGCCCTAAACTTCAGTTTTTCCTCTAAGAAAATATATGTGGTATATTGGAAAGAACTGTATCATGAGTCAAGAATATTGCTCCTTAATACTTGTAATATTTGGGGTCCTAGTCTCCTCATTTGTAAGGGGAGGTTAGAGTAAATCTAAACTTCAAGGTTCATTCTGTCTCTACATTTATGATCTTACAGTGTATCCCCCACAAAGTCACCAAAGTCATCTCCCTAGAGTACAAATCTGACTGTGCTGCTGACTACTCAGAAAACTCAAGAAGCATTTGAATATCTCTAAAAGCAAATACAAATCCCTTTCTTTAGAATTTAAAGTGATCACCATTTGGCCTCAAAGAATCTTTACAATCTTTAACAAATATTACTTCCTATCATACTGTCTACCATCCAGTCAAACTGGTTTTCTGACTGTTTTCTCATATGCAACACTCCATTTTCCATTTCCTCAATTTGCATTGGTTTTCCCCATGTTTGGAATGCTATCCATTCTCATCTCTTCTTTTTGGAGTCCTTAGTTTCCTCCAAGACTCAGTTTAAGACCAATCTTTTACATGAGTCTTTCCTAGTCACCTCTTTTTCCCCTTTCAAGGCCAATGTTAGCTATTTTGTATTTACACACACACACACGCACACGCACACGTACATTGTTTTCCTAATACAATTTAAGCTCCTAGAGAGCAAGGACTATCTTACTTTTGTCTTATATCTCCAGTGTCTAGTACAATGCTTGGAAATAGCAACTACTTAATAAATGCTTGTGCTTTGATTGTGAGAAATGTGTACTAAGAAATATCACTTTCTTTGAATAATGTTACCTTTCTCTATGGTTGCAGAGGTATTAATTAATCTGAATACACATAAAGTGGGAAAAGGGAACTTAGAGATCACCTTATGTAGTTACTTCATTTTATAACTGAAGAAACTGAAATTTGGAGGAAAAAAATAACTCTCCTAAGATCAGAAAGCCAATAAGTGATAAAGCAGAAGTTTAAATACAGATTCTTGACTCAAAAGCCAGGGTATTTTCCATTACGGAACAATGATTTGTTGAACATTGCTGCAAAGGTATTTATTTTCTTTGCATGAAATATTTGTGATTGAAAAATTTGTTATATTTTAATCCAGAGATCTTAGGTACAATTACAGTTGGAGTATATATTTTATATGGTCTAATAAATAGAAAAGTGATTTTGTAATGTGGAATCCAAGTTTAAATTCTGTTGTGCTAAATGTTTCACTTTGATAAGTCATTGGATTTTATTCTTTTCCTTATGCAACATGTGGATGTGGGCCATTTAACCTGCAAGGTAATTTCCAGTCATGAAATATATGAAATCAGCCCTCGACGCCTCATTAGGCCCTTGTGGTCTTACAGTCAAGTGCAGCCTAACAAATCTATCACTTTTTAGTTTCATTGGCTTACACAGTTAATGATCTGGTTATTAAATGTAAGTCAAGGCTGTATGGTGGAAAGAGAGAAGCAACCACATTTTATCTATATCTTCCCCTCATTATAAGATCATAGATCTAGAAGTGAATGGAACTACTGAAGCAACTCTCTCCTCCCCAGCTCATTTTACAGGTAATGAAAAAGGATAAAGGAAATTAAATTGCCTGAATTCAAACACATGGTAAGCTAATTTTACCAGCAGGCACTTACCCGAAGGTAGAATCTTCTCAATAATTGAGAAAATCTGTGAATTGTGATTACCAATATATGATTTTTTCATAGATCGCCATTTGAGAAATTAATATTAAAAACCACTAGATATATATGTTATGTGTAAGTATGTAGGAGAGGCAAGGTGAGTTGGAGACAATTACTTGTTAAAACAGTGTTTAGGCGGACATGATTGGGGTTGTAGACTCGAAACTACCACATCAATGCAACTATCAAGAATTTGGAAATTGGTCTTGATCAATGACACATGATAAAACCAGTGGAAATCTGCATAGGCCATGGGTGGGGGGAGTGCAGGGGGTGAAGGGGAAAGTAGGAGCATGAATCATGTAACCATGTTAAAAATGAATATTAATATATGTTTGAAAAACAGTGTTTGGTAAATTAATATTGTACTTTGTCTTAATCTTTTTCTTTAAGGAAAATCCAAGGAGTTCCTCAGATCAAAACAAAAGCTCCAGGCTTTTCAACAACGTTTTGGAAGCAATTTAGCTGGCACTACTTCCAAAGTCATTGTAACGCAGTCAGTCAGGTCAAAGAAAGATTTTGTTGCAGGAAAGAACAAAAAATCACAGGTATGAATAATACAGTAATTTTATTTAATGCTTATTTATATGATACATTTTATATGATTTCCTCTTTATCTTTATCCAGTGTTGATTATTGTTTTCCTGCCAATAATTTTCTTTCCTACGTAGAACTACAATATATTATTTTTTAATGTCTCACTTCTTCAAAAGTTTAGCCTAGCATTTAGTGGAAGATAAATTTATCAGACTAAGAAATTGAAGACTGAGAAATAAGCAACTAGATTCAGAAATGCAACTTTAAGGCTAAGGAAAATATTGTTAATTTTTCTTATGTTATTTATAACTATAATTAGAGAGGTGGGAACTTCCTCTATCAATTAAAGATTTCAACATGTTGACAGTTTTAATGTCTTAAAGAGTTGCTTGTGGATCAGATAGGTTAATCACTTGTCTAGTGACACATATTATTAGAGGCAGGACAACCCTATTTATCTGAATCTAACTCTAGCTTTTTCTATGAACCAAGTAGCATGCTCCTGTATTCATTAATGACACATTATAAAATTATATATCATAATTATATATCATTTAATTTTATATTATATTAAATGATATGACATATCATTTAATTAATAAATCATTATAAAATGAGGCAAAAATGCCTAAAACTTTTCTAAGGGACAGATATATTTAGTAGCCAATCCCTTAAAGGTAGTTTAATCTAGCTCTCTCATTTGACAGGGGATGAAAATTAAGCCTAGAAAGTCTAAATAACTTATATAGGGTCTTGCAATTATTAAGTGGCAGGTTTGGGATTCAAATCCAAATCCAACATTCTTTTTGGTTTGAATAGGTTGAATACAACCTATTTAAAGTTTATATTCAATCTTAGTGATGCTACACTTGCTAATATGGCCATTTTCTTCAATATCCAGATAAAATTTAAATTATAACTTAAAATTTTTCTTACATGACCATCAATGACTTTGAATTATCCTCATCATTATATAAGTTCTTAACTTTATTTGTCATTTGGTAGCAAAACAGTGGTGTAATGGAAGATGGGTTTGTGTCCATTTTGGGCCTCTTACTAGCTTTTGTTTACATTGTGCTTTAAGGCTAGAGTGCTTTGCATTTATTAATTAATTTCAGCTTCACAAGAATTCTGTGAAATACAATAAGAATAAGCATTAAGCCTATTATATAGAAGAGGACTTAGAAGCATAAGTTGTCCCATGATTAATAAGTGGTAGGACCTGGATATCAATAGTATTAGAGGAAGAGAGGTTTAAGGAATGTAAATTGGAGTGGGATTAGAACCCAGATCTTCTTACTGCAAAGTACAATTTAACATGCCATATTTTAAATGCAATGCTTTTTCTACCATACTATGCTACCTTGTTTAACATATCTGAGCCTCATTTTCTTCAATTTAAAAAATGAAGGAGTTCTATTAGTAGGTCCCTAAAGCCCCAGCTAACTTAAAAATTCTGTGACTCCTTATAGACCAACTCACAGATAAAGCCGATTCAAGCAATAATAAAAGGGACTAATTGCATAATTCAGACAATCTGATCCTCTGATATAGATGGCTGAAGCAAATGAGATAGAATTTTTGGTTCCTTTTTGATTCAGTTAATCAACAGGCATCTATTATGTTCCTGTGCTAAGCACTAGTGAAAAAAGAAAGGTCAAAGATAGTCCCAGATCTCAAGGTGTTCTTAGTGGGGAAAGACAACACATAAGTCAATATGTAGAAACAAAATATGTGAAATAAACTGGAAATAATCTCTTTTTCTGCCTCTCTTTGAAAAAGTTATTGATACTCTTTGCCTCTACTTCTTCTATTTTCACTCACTTCCTTTTTAAAACCCTTAACTACTGCCTTAGAATTGATACTAATTTTGTTTTCAGTTACTATAGAAATAATTTTTAACAAATGCTTTTTGACATTTTAAAATCTAGATTTTCTCCCTCTCTCCACTCCTCTCCCCATTGAGGTAACGAATAGTCTGACACAGGTTATACCTATACTTTCAAGTAATATATACTTCCATATTAAACATGTTATGATAAAAGACACATTATAAACAATAGAAATCTCATGAAGGATAGTGTATTCAGATTCCATTAGTTCCTTCTTTGCCTGTGGATAGAATTTTCTTCATGAGTCCCTTGTGGTTATCTAGACTTGTTTATTGGTAGTGGTTTAGTCCTCCAAGTTGATCCCTGGATAATATTTCTGTTACCATATACATTGTTCTCTTTGTTCTGCTAACTTCATTTTTCATTACTTCACATAAGTCATTCTAGGTTTTTCTGAACTCATCCTATTCATTGTACTTCATGGCACAATAGTATTCTATTATAACCATACACCACAACTTGTTCATTCATTCCTCAAATGATTGACAGCTCATCAGTTTCCAATTCTTGGCTTAAAAAAAAGAACTGTTAAAATATTTTTGGTTCTTTTCCCTATCTCTGATCTGTTTGTGATACAGACACAGTAGTGGTATTTTGGGGCCAAAACTTATGTATAGTTTTGTGGTCCTTTGAGCCTGATTCCAAATTGCTCTCCAGAATTATTATCACTTCACAGTTCCACCAGTAATGTCTTAGTGTCCCAATTTTCCCTCATCTCCAAAAAGATTTATTATTTTCCTTTTTTGATCACATTAGCCAATCTGGTAGGTGTGGTATCTTATAGTTGTTTTAATTTGCATTTCTCTAATCAGTAGTGATTTGAAGCATTTTTTCATATGACTATGGATAGTTTTAATCTCTTCCTCTGAGAACTGACTGTGCCTATCCTTTGACCATTTGTTAATTGGGAATGTTTTGTATTCTTATAAATTTTATTCATTGCCCTATATATTTGAGAAATGAGGCTTTTGTCAGAAATACTATAAATTTTCCCCCAAAATTTGTTGTTTCCCTTCTAATCTTGGTTGCATTGATTTTATTTGTGTAATTAATTTAATACAATCAAAATTATCTCTTTCATTTTTTATAATGTTTCTGGATGTTGTTTGGTCTAAAATTTCTCTTTTCCATAAATCCAACAGACAAATAAAAATTTCCATGTTCTTCTAATTTACTTATGCTGTCACCCTTTATTTCTAGATCAAATATCAATTTTGAATTGATCTTGATATATGGGTGAGGTATTGGTTCATGTCTAATCTCTGTTATACTGTTTTCAGGTTTTTCCAGTAATTTTTGTAAAAAAGTGAGTTCATTTCCCAAAAGCTTGCATCTTTGAATTTATCAAACATTACCTTGCTATGGACCTTAACTGCTATGTTTTGATTATGGAATCTGTTCCACTGATCCACCACTCTATTTCTTAGCCAGTATTAGATTGTTTTGATGATTACCACTTCATAGTATAGTTTGATATCTCCTATAGTCAGGCCTCCTTCCTTCATATCCTTTTTCATTAATTCCCTTGATATTTTTAGCTTTTTGTAAAAATAAGGGGAGACCCTTCTGGATAAAGATCTGATTTTATTGTGATAGAAAAATCACATGTCCAGAGGTCTGCAGGTTTCCTCAGTTTAAAACCTCAGACCTCATTTTGCAAAACACACACAATTCTATAGTTTCCTATTTTTCCCTATCCTCTTCCCATAAGAGGTCCCCAATATTTCTGGTGTAGGATTTCAAGTGATTCTTTTGGTGCTTCTACTGCTCCTTTCTGGAGCTGTTACCTCCTGCTTCCTACATGAAGTAGCTTGCCTACTTGACACACATAATTAACATAGTAACCCACTAATGATTAATATGATAACACTTAAAATTAGTCCAACAACATGATTTGAAATTATAACTCAGGTATTATCCTGAGACTATCTGGTTACATAAACAAACTTTTGCCTGGGACAAAATTCTTATTATAAATCATTTACATTTTTTACATTCTTAAAACCACACTCCAAGCATTGATTAAGCTATTAATTATTAATTTTCTGATTATACTTTGGTTCTACCAGATTAATTTTTTTTGTTATTTTTCTAATTATATGAAAAAAGTTTTTCAGTAGTTTGATATGTTAAATTAATTTATATAACATTGTCATTTTCACTATATTGGCCTGACCTATTCATGAGCAATTAATTTTTTTCCAGTTTTTTGGGTTTGAATTTATTTGTGTGTAGAGTGTTTTACAATTGTGTTCATAGAGTTGCTGGGTTTGCTTGGGTAAGTATGCTTTCAAGTAGTTCATATCATCTAGAGTTATTTTGAATGGAATTTCCTTTTCTATCTTTTACTGTTGGATTTTTTTTTTGATAAATAGAAATGTTGATGATTTATGTGGATTTAGTTTGTTTTCTCTAAGGTTGCTGAAGTTGTTAATTATTTCAACTAGTTTTCTGATCAGTTCTCAAGGATACTCTAGGCGTATCATCACATCATCTGCAGAGTGATAACTTTGTTCCTTCATTGCTTATTCTAATTCTTTCAATTTTTTTCTCCCTCATCGCTGTAGTGCACATTTCTTTTTTTTTTTAATAGCAAATTTCCACATAAGTTTTCTGAAGTTATATGATCCATATCGTCTCCCTCTCTTCTTTCCTCCCCCCTCCTGGAGTTGACAAACAATTCAATCTGGATTATGCATGTATTTTGTAGTCAACCTTTCTAGTACAATATTGAACAATAGAGGTGGTAATAATGGACATCTTTAACTTTGATCTTACTGGGAAGGGGCTTAGTTTATCCCCATTTCATATAATGCTTGTTGATGGTTTTAGATAAATGCTATTTATCACTTTAAGGAAGTTTTCTTTTATTTCAGTATTCTCTAATTTTTTTATGAGGAATGAGTGTTATGTTTTGTGAAATGCTTTCTCTTCATCTATTGAAGTAACCATGTGATTTTTTTCTTGGTTTTTGTTATTAATATAGTCAATTGTGCTGGTGGTTTTCCTAACATTGAACCATCTCTGCATATCTGTGATAAAAGTCACTTAATCATGATGATTTATTCTTGTGATAAATATTTTAATCTTCTTATTAGTATTGTATTTAAAATTTTTGCATCAGGGCAGCTGTGTAGCTCAGTGGATTGAGAGCCAGGCCTAGAGATGGGAGGTTGTAGGTTCAAATCTCGACTCAGACACTTCCTAGCTGTGTGACCCTGAGCAAGTCACTTAACACCAATTGCCTAACCCTTACCTCTCTTCTGCCTTAGAATCAATACATAATGTTGGTTCTAAAGCTGAAGGTAAGGATTTAAAAAAGATTGTATAAATGTTCATTAGGGAGATTGGCCTATTGTTTTCTTTCTCTGTTTTATTTTTTACTAGTTTAGGTATCAATATCATATTTATTTCATAAAAAGAGTTTGAAAAGATTATCTCTTCCTTGATTTTTCTAGTTTATGTAGTATTGGAGTTGGTTGTTCCTTTAATGTTTGGTAAAATTCACTTGTGAATCCATCTGGACTTGGGGCCTTTTTCTTAGGGAGTTCTTAGATGCTTTTTCAATTCGCTTTTTTGGTGTGTGTGATGGGGTTGTTTTAGTATTCTATTTTCTCTTTTTTTAATGTAGGTAGTTTATATTTTTGTAAGTATTCATCTATTTCACTTAGATTGTCATATTTACTAGCATATAGTAGGGCAAAAGAACTTCTAATAATCACTTAATTTTTCTTCATTAGTTGTGTTTCATTTTTGGTAATGGAAATTTGATTTTCTTCTTTCTTTTTCTAAATGAAGTTAACCAATAATTTATCTATTTTATTGCAATGTTTTAAAATGCCAAGTCTTTGACATATTATCATTTAGTTTCTTAATCCTTTGCAACCTGGCTTCTTATCTCATCTCTGAACTAAAATGATTCTTTCCAAAGTCACCAGTGTCCTCTTAATTGCCAAATCTGAATGCTGTATCTTATTCTTCATTTTTTTCTGGATTTCTCAGCAGCATTTTGCAGCATTGCTCTTTCTTAATTTTTCTACCTGTGTAAATCTTCTTTTTCAGTCTCCTTTGCTAGATCATTTTCCATTTCCAATTCCAACTACCTCAGGACTTGATTCTGGGTGTTCACTTTTTTTCTATATACTCTATTGCTAAGTGAATCTTTTAGCTCTCATTATAATCTCATTATAATCTCCATGTATATAATTTTCCAACTTATAATATAAGCAACTAGTTTCTTTCCTATGCTCCAATTCCATATTACCATCTGCCTATTGGACAATTGGTTTCTCTGTGGCCATTTCAAACTCTACTCAGGGAAATAAATCCAGTGGCTCCCAATTAACTCTAGTATTAAAAAATTCCTGTTTGACATTCAAAATAATTCATAAGCTAGTCTCAATTAGCCTTTCCAGTCTTATTATATATCACTCCGGCTGAATTGGCCTGCTTGGTGCTCTTCTAACATCTATCCTATGTCTCTGCTCTGAGCTTTTGAGGGGACATCCTCAATGTCTCAAATGTATTCCTTCTTCTCCTCCACTTCTTAGAATTCTTTAATTCCTTTAAAAGTAAGTTGAAGCTCCATCTTCTACTAGAGGTTTTCTCTGATTTCCCCAGCAGCTAGTTTCTTCCACTTCAATATTACTCTGTATTTATTTTGTATACAATGTATTTATATATTATTTCCCTGATTGAAAGCATGCTTATCGAGGTCAGGGAACATTTCATTTTTTTTCTTTATATCTCCAGTGATTAGCACTGCTTGTGTTACATCATGAACTCTTAATTAACTCACATTAATTGAATGAATAATTGATTTATTGTCAGGGTAGTAAAGCTGAGATTATTATCCAAGAAAACACAAATCGACTACTTGAAAAAGAGGAAGAGAAAGAAAGGCATCGATGGAAAACTCTGTCATTTTCTATTGAAGGAGAAATGAAAGAGAATTTTCATTCTGGAATAAAAAAACTGGAAGATTTTCTGAAGTCTTGTAAAAGCAACTCTGTGAAATTTACTGTAGAAATGGTAGGGTTGAAGGCCAGTTTAAATGCATGGAAAGAACATTGCCAAGGTGCAGGTATGTAATTTCACATTTTATAATGCTATCTACTTGTATACAATAGGTGCATGTAAAAACAGAATAAATATTTAAACATGAATGAAAAGCAACATTAAGATTATATTTCCACTTCCTTTTTTCAGTCACTAATTGTCACAGTATTACAATATTTCAACATTGGAAAGAATATCAGAGGCAATTTAGTCCAACTCACAGTTGTAAAAGAATTCCACTAGCAGTTCTTATATTTTTTGGTCCCATGATCCCTTTAGATTCTTAAAAATTACATGACAACAAAGAACTTTTACTTATAAAGGTTTTTATCTGTGATATTTACATTATAGATAAAATGTATACATTTAAAATATTCATTTATTAATAATGAACTTGTTACATGTGAATAAAATATTTTTATTAAATAAGTATATTTTCCAAAACAAAACAAAATTAGTGAAGAGTGGCATTATTTTTACATTTTTTGCAAATCTTGCTGATACTCAACTTTGTAGAAGTTAGCTTAATTCTCATATCTGCCTCTGCATTGAATCAATTTTAGTGGAAGAATTTTAAGGAAATCTGGCCTCAAGTAGATATACAGTTGGAAAAAGGCAGAGTATTTTAATAAGCAAATAATGTGTTGGTATTGTTATGAAATTAGTTTTGAACTTGCTGACCTGTTAAAAATAATACCTTTGGGAATTTCAGTGGGTTGAAAGACTATAATTTGCTCTACACCATACTCATTAAACAATCATCAGTTCTTTGTAGATTTCCAAGGGAAGAAGATCTTCCACCTCTCATCTCAGTCCATTCTTATTTTTGGACAAGGTGCTACAATAGAGATTTTTCCTCACCTTACATCAATTCTGTATTTACCTCTTTGGAACTTCAACCTATTTTTGAAAGTTCTGCCTTCTGGTACCAAACAGAACTGGCCTATTTTCTCTTGTACTTGAGAGTTCTATATATACCTATAGACACTTATTTCCTCCTTACATTTTTTTCTCTAGGCTAAATATCCTTATTTCCTTCAAAAAGTCCTCTGAAATTTTGTGAATGAAATTCTTAAGGCCTTCCACCACCTTAGTGTCCCTTCTTTAGATACTTGCTAATTTATCATTACTATTACTATAATGAAGCGCCTAGAACACAATTTTCCAAATGTATTTTGACGACAACAACAATATCTCCCTATTCATAGGGTGTTAAAACCATATATCTAGAATTTGAAGAGGCCTTAGAAGGTATTTTCCCACTCCCTTCATTTCACAGATTAGAATAATGAGGCAGATTTGTCCATGGTAATACAGGAAAGTCAGTTTTATAATTGGGATTCAAACTCGTCTTATGAAGCCAAGTTCTGCAAATCTATCATGACAATCCTTGTTAGCTATGATTTGAATGAAATATTCATCTCTTGGATTTGGGCATTTTCTCTGGCTGTTTTTTATACCTAGAAGAGTCTTTCTCTTCATCTCTGCCTTTTGGCTTCCTTGGCTTACTTCAAGTCATATTTTATATCCTAGTTTTACAAGAAGTCTTTCCCAATTTCTCTTAAAGAAAATATTTTCTCTCTGTTGATATTTTCCTAATTCTGGCACAGTCCCTAGCACATAATAGTTGCTAAATTAATCCTTATTCACTGATTGACTTTCTTCATGTATCTTAAGATTGCATTAGTTTTCTTGTTTGCTAGATCATACTATTGACTCTGATTGAGTTTAGAGTTCAGAAAACACCTACATTTCTTTTAAACTACTGCGCATTGGCTATGAACTATTTTAGTTATGAGGATTAAATGGTCCTCTTCATTTCCAAGAAAAACCTTATATCCATACCCTTAATCTTATCTTCTCTAGCAGCGATGAACATGTTTCCTATTATTTCACTCTACTTATTTCCTAATATTTCTGAAAAATGAGAGTGATATAAGGAGAAAGTTGGAGAAAAATGGAGATGGATGGAAATATTTTATTTTAGCAGTAGAGAGATCAGGAGATTTTCTGAAAAAGGTTGGATTTGAAATATCTTGAAAGAGTCTAAGGAAGACAAGAGATGGAACTGAGGAGAGAGATTATTCAAGTCAAGGAAGCAGAATAATATAGAATGGTTTGAGGAATAGCAAGAAGCCCAGTGAATCTGAATTATAGATAGCCAGAAGGGAGTAAAGTGTAAGAAAACTGGAAATGTCAGAATAACCAGGTTGTGAAGGACTTTTAAAGCTAACAAATGATTCCATATTTGATCTTGTAGGAAATAGGAAGCCTTTGGAGTTTACTGAGGAGTGATATGACATAGTCAGACTTGGTCTTATTTTGGAAGAATGGCAGATGGATTTGAATGGGGGAGAGACAAGACAAAGAGATTGTCCAGAAAACTTTTGCAATAGTTCAGGCATGAGCTGATGAAGGGCTACACTGGGGCAGCAGCTGTGTGAGCTGACAGAAGTGGGTATATGTTGTGAAGTTAGAAATGTCAAGAAATGACAACTAGTTACATATGGGTTGAGGTGGTGGGAGGGGAGTCAGTGCCCGTGGGAAGTAGTGGAAGACACCTTGCTTTATAAATCGTGAACCTGGGTGATGAGGATTGTCCCTCTACTTCTATTACTTCCATGATATTTCTTGCATCTTCCCATTTTTTCATTCTCAATATATGAGTCTGGTGAGCTGAAATAGTTGTTCAAATTCATCCTATATATGGCTGCCAAACTGATCTTTCAAAACTATTGCTCTAATCATATTGCCCCAACATACCCAAAACATTTAGTAAGAACATCTTCCCTGAAGATTAAATTTGCCTAATCCTGACATCCAGGAATTGTCATCATTTGGTCTCCAAAAGACCTTTAAAAGTTTTATTTCCCAGTTCTGTTATGTACTTTTCTATGATTACTTGTTTTTATGTCTTGGTATGCTTTATCTTTGCCACCTTGAATGCTGCCCCACTGCCTCCTCTAGCAAGCGATTCATCAATCAATCATCAAGCAATGATTAAATGATCAATATTTTCCTTATATTAGAGAGATGAACACACAGTGAATGAATAAAATCAACCCTATTCATAAGGGCCTTCCATGTTAATAGTTTAATTGATGCATGGTTTTCAAAGTCTAGAACAGATGAAATTTTCTTCTTGAAATTGTGCCTAATTTCCACCTCCTGTCCTTTCTCTCTCCAGTTGTTATTTTTCTCCTCTATATTTCCAGGGGGTATTTGTACCTTTCTAATGGCACTTTCACATTCTATTGTGTATTACAGTTATTTCTGTATGAGTCTGATTTCCCATTTTCCCCTGCTAGAAAATAAACCTCACAAGAATAGGGAATGTATCTTTTTCTTTCCTCATTGGCAATTCTAAATCCTTCAATTTTTTCTTCCTCTCTTATTTCTATTGATATCATGTCTAGCACAATATTGAATAGTAGTGATAATAATGGAAACCCTTGTTTCACTTCTGATTTTATTGGGAAGGTATCTAGTTTATCCCCAAAATATAATGTTTGCTGAAGATTTTATATAAATGCTGTTTATCCTCTTGAGGAATGTTCTGTTTATTCTAATATTTTCTAATGTTTTTAGTAGGAATGGATGTTGTATTTTGTTAAAAGCATTTTGTCTCTGTTGAAATATCCATATGGATTCTTTTGGTTTTGTTATTGATATGATTAATTATGTGGTTTTCCCTAATGTTGAACTATCCCTACATTCCTGCTATTGCAACCTATAATGTCAAAATGTATTATCTTTGTGATATTTTGCTGTAATTTTCTTGCTAGTATTTTGCTTAAAAGTTTTGCATCAATATTCATTAGAGCTATTGGCCAATAGTTTTCTTTCCCTTTTTTTGTTCTTCTTAGTTTAGGGACAAGCACCATATTTTTGTCATAAAAGGGATTTGGTAGGGTTCCTACCCCTATTTTCCTGAATAGTTTATGAAGTATTGGAATAAATTATTCATTAAATGTTTAATAGAATTCACGTGTGAATCCATTTGGTTTTGGGGCTTTTTTCTTAGAGAGTTCATTGATGACTTGTCCAATTTCTTTTTTTCTGAGATGAGATTGTTTAAACATTCCATTTCTTCTACTGTTAATCTTGACAATTTATGTATTTTTTAAATGTCCATCTATTTAATTTAGATGATCAGATTTCTTGGCATGTAATTGGGCAAAAGAACTCCTAATAATTGCTTTAATTTCCTCTACATTGGTTGTAATCTCACTCTTTTCATTTTTAATCCTGGTAATTTGATTTTCTTTCCTTTTTTGACAAAATCAATAGTTTATTCATTTTTTCATAAAACCAACTTCTTGTCTTATTTATTACTTCAGTTCTTTTCTTTAAGTTTTATTAATTTCACTTTTGGCATTCAGAATTTCTAATTTTGTGCTTAATTAGAAATTTTTAGGGATGCTGTCTTTATTATCATTCTCTAAGTATAACTTTCTAAAGGACTGTATCCTTAAAAATTCTCACAAAGCCCAATAGTACTTTGTACAAAAAAGGATCTCAATTATACAGATTATGGAGAATGAGTTATGGAGAACAGATATTCTCTAGATAATATATAATTTGTGATTGCTGAGGGCTTTACAATATTTTAAAATTATTATTATGATTTTTTGTTTTACCTAGGGAAATTAAGAAAAGATTTCAGCATAGCTATTCATATAATGAAAAGAATTCATTCTATAATGGAAAGATACCAGGAATTTTTGCAGAACCCAGATAAAAAAGAGATATCCAGATGTCTTAAATACTTAGGGTTTGACAATTTGGTCAAAACTTTGGATCCCACACAGGTAATTTTTTTATTAATATATTTTCTCTTTAAGAAATTTTTTCTTCCTATACTTTTAAAAACCCAAATAATTAGTAATAATAAATACAGCTGGGGCAGCTGGGGCAGCTGGGTAGCTCAGTGGATTGATAGCCAGGCCTAGAGACGGGAGGTCCTAGGTTCAAATCTGGCCTCAGACACTTCCCAGCTGTGTGACCCTGGGCAAGTCACTTGACCCCCATTGGCTACCCCTACCACTCTTCCACCTATAAGTCAATACACAGAAGTTAAGGGTTTAAAATAAAGAACAATAATAATAAATAAAGCTTCTGGAAAGCAAAAATTTATTTATTTTCTTTTGACAAACTATTTTGCTTTGATTCTAGTCCACAAAAAAGAATGAATAAAATTGGAAAGTTCTTGCCAGTTCTTTATGTGAAAAAGAATTACTTTGATTCTAATGAAATGTCTAGTGTCTTTTATGCTATAGTTACATAATCCTGCCAGCTGCTAATCATTCTATTGACTGTCAATTTGGGAATTGTATTTCTTTTCATTACATTTGGTTTCCTTTTCCTAAACTGATGAAAAAGGTGGCAAAATATCCCCCAGACAAATGATATACCATTTGACAGCTTGATGAAACTGTATTTGGCATATAGTGAGATCTTATTGCATGTTTGTTGAATGAATAAATTCATGAAATATATCTTTTCAACCCTAAATGGTGCATTAATCAATTATACAGATTATAGAAAATGGCAGGAAAAGCAAAAAGTTCCATTATGCTGTTGATATGGGATCAGCTCGGTTTCAACTACAACAGATGGGCCATTACTTGATACGCAATGAGAGAAAAGATCCAGATCCAAGGGTTAATGATTTTATTCCAGACACATGGCAGGTAATGATATAAAATTGAAATTTATTTTGCTTTAACGAAAAAGGTCAATAGAATATTACATCATCATGGGTTCATATAGAAAATTTAGAGCAATACTATATGAAAACCTATCTTTTATATGAGATAACTTTTTATAAAATTACATTTATATCTAGTTAAACAATGGAATATTTTGATTTGTCCTGAGTTCATAGATTTGGATCTGGAAGGAATTCATTTGAATTTAGTTAAATGAGCATTTATTAAGTTTGAATTGTATTCTAGTTCCTAAGTCAGTTGTAGAGGAGGCAAAAGTAAAAGAAGAAACTCCTCCTCCCTCAAGGATTTTAGGTTCAATTGAAGGAAAATAATCAAAACCCAAGTAAATATAAAATATGTACTAGATGAATATCCATTCCTTACATTCATAGAAGTCCTGTTTACTTCCAGTGTTTAGTGAATCCTAACAAAGACACTGCAATGTAGATATTGGTTATAAAGAGTTTTAATGCAATTTCATTGATTTATATGCTATTCTTTGCATAGTATTCTGATAACAGCTTGTCTATATTGTTCTCCCCATGTATGTTATTTCCACATTTACAGAGAGAGCTTCTTGATGTTGTAGACAATAACGAGTCAGCTGTGATTGTTGCTCCCACATCCTCTGGGAAAACATATGCCTCCTACTACTGCATGGAGAAAGTTCTAAGAGAGAGTGATTATGGGGTGGTTGTATATGTGTCCCCTACAAAGGTAGCACTTAACTGAATATAATTTTGTGACCTTTCTCCTCTGCTTTTCAAAGATATGCATAGCTTTATGGAATGAATTTAATTTTATTTGTTTAATTTTTTCCTATAGTTCTAGAGCAGTGATTCACCAAGTGGGCACCACCGCCCCCTGGTGGGTGCTGTAGCAATCTGGGAGGAGGCGGTGATGGTCACAGGTGCATTTATCTTGCTATTAATTGCTATTAAAATTAAAAAAAAATTTAATTTCCAGGGGCGCTAAGTAATATTTTTTTCTGGAAAGGGGGCGGTAGGCCAAAAAAGTTTGGGAACCACTGCTCTAGTGGGTGAGATGATATGGTATAATGGATTAAGGATCTGGGTTAAGTCTTAAAAACCCTTACCTTCCATCTTACAATCAATAATAAGTATTGGTTCCAAGGTATAAGAGTGGTAGGGGCTATGTAATTTGGGTTAAGTGATTTGCCCAGAGTCATACAACTAGGAAGTGTCTGAGGTCAAATTTGAACACACAACCTCCTGGCTCCAGGCCTAGCTCCCTATCCATTGAGCCACCTACCTGCCCCATGGATGTTGATTTTAATCCTGCCTATGTTACTAAGCATATGACCATGGGAAAGTCACTTTTCCTCTCCCTGTGATTTTTATCTACTAAATCCTAGATAGGTTACCATCAGTTTTGGTAAAGGAAATTCTCAATCTTGAAATTCCATACATTGATGAAATCATAGTTCCTTTATATATTTGTATATTTAGAGAGTACAGTAATAGAATCTTAATTATAGAACTTGAGGGACTAAGAAGTCATCTAATTCAACCCTCTTATATTACAAGAGAAAAATAAGGGGAGACCCAGAAAGGTAAAAATTTTATGGCTAGGTCATTAGTTAGTGGTCATTATTTAGTGTTCCTTAGTGGCTGGCTGGAATGGAACCCAGGTCCTGACTCTTGATCAATTAAGAGATTTTTCTTTTTTTCTTTTTTTGATCTCTTGCTTCTTCTTTTTTTAAAGTTAAATACTATTTTTTCAGTTATCAGTCACTTCCTTTCCCGTCAAACTTTGATATCCCTTTGAAAAAGAAAAAAAATCAAAATGCTTATATTCAATATGGATAGTCAGACAAAACAAATTCCTATTTTGGCCATGTCAGAAAATATATGATCTCACTCTACACATTGAGTTTAACACCTTTCTGTCAGGAGATGAATATCATGCCTAACTATGGCTGCTCTGGAATCATGTTTAGTTATTGCATAGATCTAAGTATGGAAAGGTTTCAAAGTCATTTGTTTGACAACTTAATTATTAGTGTAAAAATAAATTATTCTCTTGGTTCTGCTTACTTCACACTTCATCAGTTCATGAAGATCTTCTCAAGTTTCTTTGAGACCACCACTTTCACTGTTTTACGGCACATCTGTTATAGTCCTTTGCTACTACAAAAAGAGCTACTGTAATATTTGTTCTTTTGACATCTATTGCTATTACTATAGCTCTACCAATATAGACATTATTTTTTCTTAAGTTCAATGCTTCTGTATAAGGACACTAAATTCTGTGATAAGATAATGAGGAAAGATAATTGGAAGCAGGAGAAAAAAGTATACAATAACAGTACTGTCAAGACAAATAATTTTGAGTGCCATAATTTGAAAGCCACTCTGATTTGAACAATGAACAGCCATGATTCCAGAGGACCCAAGAGAGAGCAGGCTACCCACAATCTAGAAAGAAAAGAACAGAATAAAATATGGATTTTTGACATAGATATTGGGGGAATTTGTTTTCTTGGCTATGTATGTCTGTTATGAGAATTTTGTTTTTCTTTCTCAGGGGAAATTGAGGAAATGGGAGAGTGAGAACATAGAATTTTGACAATTGAAGACAAATTAAAGTAAAAGAGAAAAGGGGAGAAATTCTCCTTCTTTGCATCAACTCATGAGCATTAAGTAGAAAATTTTGTCTAAAGGACTTCATTTGTTATAATGACTCTGCCTTCTTTTGGTGTAAACTAAGATTTCTGAGCAGCTAAACTTTTGAGGCAAGTAGGGATAGAGGACTAAATTTGAGAGCCAAGAAATACTGCCTTTAAATCCTGCTTCAGACTTTTTGCCTGACTGTGGGCAAAAATGTTATTTTTTTATAAAATATAAGATTAGAATTAATATCCAATAATTCCAAGTATTATATTTTATAAGATTTATTAATGATCACTTGACATAGGAAAAATACAAAAACAAAAGTAAAAACCTGAATAAAGACACGTTAGAAAAATTCTCATGGCTGCTACTCACCTCACCTCCACAAACTGTGATCAGGGGAAGAGCGTGAGAGGCAGGGCTGCATCAAAAAATATCCTCCCTATGTAAGGATGGAGGTAAACACATGAATAGGATGCCGGGATTTAGAGTCTTGGGGTTCAAAATTCTAATTACACAATATAAAATAGAGACAATAGTAGCATCTAACTCCCAATATTGTTGTGAGGATTACATATGCAAACTGCAAACCTTAAAGTGCTATGTATTATTTTTATGCTTGTTGCTTTGAAGTTCTCCATGGCAATCCCTTTTTCAAATAAGTGACATGCAACAAAAAAGATAATTAAACTCTTCAAATTAAAATGACAAGTGGGCATACTTTTAAATAGCATATTTTATTAGCTTTTTAAGTTTTACCTTAGAGGCAGCATAGAAAAATGGACATTCTACTTTGGAGTTGGAATAGACTTGAGGTCAAGTCCCAACTCTGTCATAGACTGTTTATGTGAACTTCTTAGAGATCTAGATGATTCTTTAAGTTTACAAAGTATGGAGGAGTTGGTTGTCTCATTTGCTAGGAGTTTCCTTACCAGGGAATTCTTGACACAAATGAAATCTAGAGTCTTATAGCCCTAAATCATCATTATTTTGTTGTGATTTTGCTAATGGACTTCTTTTCTGCATCAACCAGGCCCTTGTTAATCAAGTCTCAACCACAGTCCAGAGTCGTTTCACTAAAAAGCTTCCAGAAGGTCAAGTTCTATGTGGTGTTTTCACAAGGGATTACCGCCACGATGTATTAAATTGTCAGGTACTCAGTGCTAAATTGTGTTTATAATCAAATTACTATAGAAAAATGCTTAGTTCTCTTTTGATTTTGTAAAGGAAGAATCTGAGTTGAAGAAATTTAATGTGATTATTAATGAACTATGAAAGATAAAAAGTGAAATTAGTGAAATTATTAAATCTCACTTGAGTAAATTAGGGAAAAGATTCATGGCTCTAGCAGCGTATTTGAGTCTCTAATTAAAACAGTGGGCCACAGTCCCACCTTAGTCACTAAAAGTATCAAAGGGATCTCACATCACATTGATAATAAACATTTGAACAAGCCTTCTAACATCCAATTTAGACTTGATAATTATGTGTAAGCATACTCACAACCATAAGAATTTGTAACAGTATAGTTCTTGATTTCATTTTGTGTCTGGTATTGAATGAATTCCAGTGCAAATCCTTGTCAGATGTTCATAATAAAACAAATCAAAACAAAAGAACAAAACATTAGCTTAACATTAGCTTTTCTCCATTTTTAATAGAATTTTTCATAAATTGAAGGAATTTAAAGAAAGAAATCCTCATGATGCATCATGATTTCTACTAGTCCTAAAAAAGAAAACTGATTGTAGATTCAGTTGTTTGATTTATAGTTAAAGTATGAGAAGTGCTTTGCAAACATTAATGCACTATTTAAGTGTCAGTTATTATTACTAATTTATCAGTACGTTTCAAAAGAATGAATCACAAACATGCCTTTTTAGGTCCTTGTCACAGTGCCAGCCTGTTTTGAAATACTATTACTTTCTCCTACTCGTCAAGAATGGGTGGAAAAGATCAGATATGTTATATTTGATGAGGTAAGTGGTTTGCCATTTCTTAGGGTGTGTCTAAATCCCAGGATTATTTTAGGGATAAAAATACCCCAGGATGACATCCTTTTGCTAATGCTATAAATTAATTCCTTTTGAGGTACAGAATGGAACTGCTTCCTATCACATTCTATGCTATAGTTAGTGATTCTAATTTCCCCAGTCTCCCATCTAAGTTCCAGTATGTAAAACTGCACCCTGCAAAGTTATGTGTGTGGGAAATTCTCACATAGATTCCTTGGGTTTTAATGAAAGCAGAATCCTTCCATTCTATCATAAGTCCTTAGACATCTTCTTTAGACTTAGATCTGTAGGTTAAAGAAGCAGACTTTTTGGTCACTGGTTTCCTTGATAATAGTGATGGTGGTTATTTAAATAATAATGTCTTCTATTTTTTTTTTAAAGCAGGCATGATTTTACTGGGGTAGGAGATTCCTGGAGAGGAGAACTTCCCTTATTAATTCAGATCAGTGCCTTCTTTGAAACTTATACTCTAGAAATGTAAAGTGTATGTGACTCTGTATGGGTATCTGTGTCTGTGTCTATTGTTGGTGTATGTCTGTGCATCTTTTGTGTGTGTATTTTTGCATGTGTCTGTGGTGTGTATGTCTCTCTCTCTCTCTCTCTCTCTCTCTCTCTCTCTCTCTCTCTCTATCTATCTATCTATCTGTGTATCTCTGTGGTTGTCTGTGAATTATCTGTATGTCTATATATGTTTCTGTGTGAGTGTGTGTGTGTGGTGTGTCTGTGCATCTTTTTATATGTCTGTCTACATGTGAATTGCTCATATAGCTTAGATGTGTTTCTATATAGGTCCTTCTAGATGTTGCTTGTAGAGAACCATGAATAGATATCTGGGGTCTCCTTCTCTTACCCTTATCAAAAGGAAACATTCATTCTTGACAAGAAGAGAAGGGAAGATTGAGAGACCTGATTCTGGCCACTCTGCTCTCCTTGGAGAAGAGATCCTAGGCTAGAATTATATCTGCTACCCTAAATACTCTAGGAGAGAAATATCTTGCTGTACTTATTGGTATCTATCTTCTTAACAGGGAAGTAGTCCTCCAAGTTAGATATCTTTTTAAAAAATAATACTTTATTTTCCCCCCAATTACATGTAAAAATAATTTTTAAAGTATCGAGTTCCAAATTCTCCCTCCTTCCTACCTTCCCTCCTTCACTTCCTCCAAGCCCTCCCCTCTCTCAGGGACTGTAAACAATCTAGTTTTACTTGTGTGGTCAGATAAAACATTTTCCCATATTATTCATTTTATGGAAGAGATCTCAGATGGAAAAAGAAGTAGAAAGAAAGTGAAATATGGTATTTTTCAGTATGCATTCAGACTCCATCAGTTCTTTCTTAGAAGGCAGATAGCAGTTTTCATCATGAGTCTCCAGGACTGTCTTAGGTCACTGCATTATTGAGAATAATTAGATCATTCACAATTATTTGTCAAAAAATACTTCCATCAGTGTGTACAATGTTCTTCTAGTTCTGCTCATCTCACCAAGTTAGATATCTAAAACTTTCTACCAAAACCTATTATACAAAACTATATAAAGCAAATAGGGCATCAACCCATTTATCCAAGGCAATAGTAAACAGAAATCATAGAAAATGTACAAATGAGAATATGCTGAAGAATATTCAGTGAATGATTTCTCCCATTTTGGAATGAAATATCAGCTCAACCAAGAGAGAATCTCAGCTGTCACTCAAGGGGGAGATTTCCTTAAGTCTCTCGTGTGGTACTAGCAGTACCTGGCAGTGGGTTTCTTTTCCTTTTATAGCTTCTCTCTGTAAACAATCAGAAATGGTATGGTGTGTCTTCTCTCTCAAAGCTAGAAACCAAAAGACCAGGGTTTCTTTCCTTTTCTCAGCTCTTGTCAACTCTACCTTTCATACTGGCACGAACATTGAATATTCAATCTTTAAGGAGATTGGTAGAGGAGAATATTAAGTAAATGGGCTTTGAACCCCTGTTTCTAGAGCAGTACTGAGACACTGAGCAGTTAGGTGGCTTACCTAGGGTCAAACAGCTACTAAGGATCAGAGATGTTAAATATAGGTTTTTTTCTGACTTTGAGGCTAGCTTTGTGCTGGCAAGTTCTCCAGAGAAATACTGATGATTAGACAATCTGCCCTCCTTATGCACTTTGACTCCACTAGATAAGTAACCTGGAATTTGATCATTCAAGTCCTTATTGAAAAAAAGGACTTTTTCTTGATAATCTGGAGCTTTTTGTTAGTTTGACTTTAAAAATTGTGTGACATTGAATTTCTCCCAAAGTTTTTTATACATTGTTTACTTTAAAAAAAAAACAATGACTGTACTTGCTTATAGCTTGATTTTTTTATAAAAAATATGATGTTTCCTAGAAATACTGGAGAAAATCACTAAAGTGGAAGCTTTTTGTGGACAGGGATCTGGTCTTACCCTTATGTCTCCCTCTGTGCTCACTACAGTGCTTTCCATATAATGCATTCTTAGCAAATACTTGTCAATTAAAAGCAAGTTTAGTGAGAGGTAGAGAAATTAGATGGCGTTTGACCTGATCTGAGGCAAGAGGAAGACTGATGTATTTTCAAGTAAATTATTTGATCTTCATTATTTAAACCAAATAATGAGAGTTCCTTATGGAACTAACTTTCTGATATTTTGTCACAATTACCTCGATTTCCATAATTTATCCTGCAAAAGGTTCTCCACTCTTTGCTCTGGCTTTATAATCATAAGGAAAACAAACAAAAAACTCTGAATTTCATTTCTTTTCCCATACTTAATTTTCATTTTTGTTTTCATACACTATTTCTTTATTAATTCTTCAACTGAAACATTTTTCACATTAACAGGTTCATTGTCTTGGGGGACAGATTGGAGCAGAAATTTGGGAACATCTGCTGGTTATGATCCGATGTCCCTTCTTGGCTCTTTCAGCAACCATCAGCAACCCTGAACATCTCACTGAGTAGGAATGAGATTTTTCTCCAAATTAACCTTTTTGCAAAAGCTGTTGCTTTTGTTTTTATTTTAAATAATTATTTTCCCCTAACCTATGCGAGCTCTGTTGCTTTTAGTGAGTATTTCTACAGATTTCTAGCAAAGTGGGTAACTTTTTTTTTTTATTCTCAAGGGAAAATAGTCTTCTTAGCTATTTCCTGAGAATATATTACTTAACAAATTCCCAGAATCATTGAACATTGGAATTGGAGCTTCAGAAGCTATATAGTTGAAATCACACTTGAAGAAGAATTCTTCTACTATATATTTGACAAGTGCCTTTCCAACTTTATTCCTAATATCTGCCACTGGACAAATATCCTAACTTCTTAGTTTCCTATATTATCTTATGAACATAGATTTAAAGCTGGAAAAGATCTTAAAGGTCAATGAATCCAACTGTCCTTATTTTACAAAAAAGGAAATCCAGGCCCAAAGAGATGAAGACATATATCCAGGATCACTGAGTTAATAAGTATTTGATGAAGTATTCAAACTCAGATTTTCCTGATTATAGCATTCTATCTTTGATGCCAAGTACCCCTAAAAAAAGAGTTGGCATCCTGGGATCTGTGAACTTTCTTTTTTAGTGTTTCGATAATCTTATGCCAATATAATTGGTTTCCTTTGTGATGTCATTATTTGTACATAAAAATCTTTTTCTTTGAAAGGGGTCTGTAGAATCCACCAGACCTCAGAAGGGGTCCATGGCATACACAATAGATAGGGAACCCTGCCCTTGACTTAGTAGGACATTTCTTGAGAAAATCAGCAGTAGATTCCTATCAGAAGTTTCAGGGAGATGTATTTTTGTTTTTCTTTTCTTTTTTTTATATAACCTTGCACCTTGGGATAAACATTCATCACAGAAATAAAGCAAAGAATGTTATGTGTCAATCTCCATTTAGATTCCCTCAGTTCTTCCTGTGGTGGTGGGTAGTCTTTCCCATCATCTGTCCTTTGGGATTGTTTTTTGGAATCTTTGCATTGCTGATAATAGATAAGTCATTTACAGTTGATCATTGTACTTTATTGCTATTACTGTGTACAATGCTCTGATTCTGTTCACTTCATATAAGTCTTTCTAATTTTTTTATTTTTATTTTTTAATTTTAAACCCTTACCTTCCATCTTGGAGTCAATACTGTGTATTGGCTCCAAGGCAGAAGAGTGGTCAGGGCTAGGCAATGGGGGTCAAGTGACTTTCCCAGGGTCACACAGCTAGGAAGTGTCTGAGACCAGATTTGAACCCAGGACTTCCCATCTCTAGGCCTGGCTCTCAATCCACTGAGCCACCCAGCTGCACCCCATCTTTCCAATTAAAAAAAAAATGTGTCTGTATGTGTGATTGTCTTGTTCATTATTTCTAATGCACAATAATATTCCATTACAATCATATACCACAATTTGTTCAGCCATTTCTTAATTGATCTACATCCTTTCAGTTGCCAGTTCTTTGCCACCACAAAGAGTTACTATAAATATTTTTGAACAGCTAAGTCATTTTTCTCTATTGTTGATCTCTTTGGAATACAGACCTAGTAGTGGTATTCCTGGGTCAAAGAGTATGTAAAGTTTTATGACCGTTCAGGTTTGATTCCAAATTGCTTTTCTGAATGTTTACATCAGTTCAAAGCTCCACCATCAATGCATTAGTGCCCCAATTTGTCCACATCCCCTCCAACACTTATCATTTTCCTTTTTTGTCATATTAGCTTATCTGATAGGTGTGAGGTGGTACCTCAGAGTTGTTTCAATTTCCATTTCTTTAATTTATATAGTGATTTGGAGAATGTTTTCATGTAACTAAGGATAGTTTTAATTTCTTCATCTGAGATCTGCCTATTCTTATTGTAAGATTAAAATTAAATATCCAAATACTCCAAGTATTATTTTTATAATATTTATTAATAATAATAACTCAAAGTAAAGTGAGAGAGAAAAAAGCATTTTTCCAGCAGTGTTAGCAGGAAAATAAACCCTGAGGGCATGGTTACAGAAACTTTTAACAACCAAATGTAAAAAATGTAGGTGAGGACACAGAGGAAAGGAATTCTGGGGACCATAGTCCTGGGGTACAAAATTCCAACTACACATTATCCTTCGATCATTTATCAATTTGGGAATGCTTTGTATTCTTATAAATTTGACTAAATTTTTTATGTATTTGTGAAATGAGGCCTTTCTTAGAAATACTTGTTAACAATTTTCCACCTTTGTTGCTTCCCTTCTGATGTTTGTGGTAATGGTTTTGTTTGTGCAAATTTTTTTTATTTAATATAGTCAAAATTATCTATTTTACATCTTGTGGTGTTTTGTCTTTGTTATGTCTTGTTTGGACAAAACTTTTTCCTAGTACATAGATCTGTCAGGTAAACTATTCTTTGTTCCCCTATTTTGTTTATTATATCTTTCTTTATTTCTAAATCATGTTTTCAATTTTTACTTTTCATTGGTATATGGCATGAGATAGGGATCTGTGTAGAATTTCTACTATAATGTTTTCTACTTTTCCCAGAAGTTTTTGCTGAATAGTGAGTTCTTCTCCCCAAAATTTGGATCTTTGTGTTTGTTAAACACTAGGTTGTTAATGTCATTTACAACTTTGTGTTAAATGCCCAAATTGTTCCACTTATCCACTCCTCTATTTCTTGGGTAATATGAGGTTTTAAAAATTAATTTTTTTACATTACAATACCCAGTTAATTTTGTCCTTCTCTCCCCTCACCCATGAGAGAAGATATCATTGACAAAAAGATATACGTATGTATAAAACTATTTCTTATTTATTTCTATTTATCAGTTTGTTCTCTGGAGTTGGATATACTTGTCATTCCTCAAACAATATTTCTATTGATATATGTAATGTTCTCTTATTTCTGCTCATTTCATACTTCATAATTTCAATCATGTGTTTCCATTGTTTCACCCCCAAAATATCCTATTCATAATTTTTTATGGCACAGTAGTATTCCATTGCAACCATATGACCCAATTTGTTTAGCCATTCTCCAGTTGATGGACATCCACTTTATACTATCAATGTTTGTGACCAAGTAAAGCTAAGCCACCTTACTTCATGTATTTTTATGAACCCTTTTGCTAATCTTGACCTTTTGTTCTTCCTGATGATTTTAAAAATTATTTTCTTTTAGCTCCATGAAATAATTTTTCTTAGTTTAATTAGTATGACACTAAATAGGTAAATTAACTTAGGTAGAATAATCATTTTTATTACCTTGGCTCAGTGTATCCATGAGCAATTAATGTTTTTCTAATGGTTTAGATCTAACTATTTGTATGAAAAGTGGCTTATACTTGTGATCATATAGTTCCTGAATTTGTCTTGGCAGTTAAACTTCCAAGTATTTTGCATTGTCTACAGTCATTTTAAATGGGATTAGCTATTCCTCTTTGACCTGCATATAGGTTCCTCAGAAGACAAATATGATGGTCTGGTACTTTAATATGTATGAGAACTTGCTGATTTGTTGTGATTTATACACAGTCAAAGGCTTTGTTCTAGTGTATTAAACAGAAGTGGATGTTTTTCTGGAACTCCCCTAACTTTCCATAATTCGGTGAATTTTGGCAATATGGTCTCTACTTCCTTTGCCTCTTTGAAGACCAGCCTGCTTTTCCAGAAAGTTCTCATAGTGCTGAAGTTTAACTTGCAGAATCTTAAGCATAGCCTTGCTTGCATGTGAAATGTAGTATTTGGGAAACTGTAAGAATCTCACAGAAATGATCACAAATGTTTGGTAATTTGAAAATTCTTTGGCATTGCCCTTCTTTAGAATTGGCACAAAACCTGATATTTTCTAATCCAGTGACAAATTTTGAGTTTTCCAAATTTGATGACATATCGAGTGTAGTCCTTTAACAGCATTGTCTTTTAGAATTTTAAATAGCTCAGCTGAAATTCTTTTACCTCCATTAACGTTATTATTAGCATTTTCCTATAGCTCACTTGACTTAGTTCCCCAGGATGTCTAACTCTAGCTCTCTTACCATACCAGCATTGTTGGTAAGATTGATTTATTTCTTGTAAAGTTCTTCTTTATATCCTTGCTACCTCCTCTTGATCTCTTATACTTTTGTTAAGTTCCTACTATTTTTTATCTTTTATCATGTCCATTTTTGAAAGAAATGTTCCTTTGATATGTCTATTTTTCTTGAGACTATCTCTTATCTTTCTTGTTTTGTTGTTTTTTCTATTTCTATTTTTTTCTTTTTGGGGAGAACAATATGGACAGGTTGCTACCAAAATGTTAGTTTCATTGAACTATGCAAGCTCTTCTACCATCACAAGGAAGTGATCCAGCAGGGGATATCTACATCTAGTCTATCAATTCTAGATCTAGGTGCAGTCATTTTTATAAATCTATCTATTTACATCTTAATCTGTACTATAAGGGCCATCACATTTCTGGCAGGAGGTGAGTAACATTATTTCATCTAAGATCTCTGGAATCATGGTGACTCCTTGTATTGATCATTTTTTTAAGTCTTTCATAAATTTTTTTTACAATATTGGTGTCATTGTGCAAATTGTTCTGGTTCTACTTGTTTCACTAACATCAGTTTATGAGTCTTTCCTGCTTTTTCTGAAACCATCCCCTGTATAATTTCTTATAGCATAATAGTATTTTATCACATTGAAGAAACCCTTCATCCAAATAAAATAGAAAAGTGAATGTTTTTAGAACATCAAAGGTGCTCTATTAAAAAACAGACATGAAAAGTGACACTTATTTTTCCTGCCTGATTTCTTTTTTGTTCTAAAATTTTATCATTATTGTGGACAAATTCTTGTCTGCAATTTCCTCCCAGTTTTTCACACTGACAATTCACACATGACTTAGAATCTTGGAAAGTGACCTGGAGAATGGAGAAGCTAGGTAACTTGCTGTTATATGTCAGATGATGGAAATGTTTTTAATCAAAATAATCTTATTTTTAAAAATAGGAACATTGGTTATTGAATATCATTACTAAACTCAAAAATGCAAGCATTAACAACAACGTAATTCAAAAATTTGTTAAGATTAAACATTCCAATAATCCATTCCCCAACTGACAAATGATCAGAGAATATGAACAAGCAATTTTCAGATGAGGAAATCAAAGCCACCAATAATCAAATAAAAATGTTCTAAATCACCCTTCACTAGAGAAATGCAAATTCAAACAGTGCTTAGGTACCACCTTACTGACCAATATGGCAATAAAGGAAAGTGGTAAATTTAGAGGGGATGTGGCAAAAGTGGACACTCATGCATTATTGGTAGAACTACTACTACTACTACTACTACTACTACTACTACTACTACTACTACTACTACAATTATTACCACTGCTGCTGCTGCTATTGCTTCTGTTACTCCTATCTCTACTGATGTTTCCACTACCACTGTTGCTTCTGCTAGTAAATAATTTGACACCCCAAAAACAAATGATATAAAAATGGAAATTTAGAACTGAATTTTGAGGTCACCACCAATTTTGTGCTGTGCTTTCCAATCAAATATGTCTATTTCCTTTTTTCAGGTGGCTACAATCTGTAAGAAGATACTGGCAGGGGGCAGAAAAGAACATAGATGATTTTCAGAGCCTGGATGCTAAAGCCTGCATCAGAGCCTCCAAAAGGCATGTAAAAGTAAAGAAATCCTACAGAGTCAGACTTGGTACTTTCACTTCTTAATATACCCTTTTAAAGTCATCCATATTTCAATCATTGTCTGTCCATTGGGTCTTGTTTTTAAATTTTATTCTTTTTTTTCCTTTTAGTGCTTTATGAAGAAAGATATAATGATTTGGAGAAACATGTGTGTTCATTAAGAGATGATGATATTGCCTTTGTCCACTATCACCCACTGGCTTCGCTGACTACAGATCATGTAAGTTTAAAAAGTATTACTGTGAAACAATGGGATATAGTTGATTTGAGGCCTGAACGTGGTATTTTTAGAAGACCTGGTTTCGTATCCCTCCTCATCCACCTACTAGCTGTGCAGACCAAGGCAAGTCTCATAACTTCTGTGTGTCTCAGTTTCCTCATCTGTGAAAGGGGGCTAATAATATCTGAAGCACTTCTCTAATCAGGCTTATTTGGTATGACATATGCTTATTTGTGTTAATGTAATGAGTGCTACTTACTCCTTGTGTGTCTGGAAACATATCTGTTCAATTCTCTAGTCTTATTTTTCTCAGATACCACATATGCATAAGAATCTCTATCTATCTATCTATCTATCTATCTATCTATCTATCTATCTATCTATCTATCTATCTTTATATTTTTAGATCAAATGTAATGAGGAGTTGGACTCTTGATTAGAAGAATTCTAAAGGGTATTTTTTAGTTCAACATCTAAGAACCTATGTAAGGGGGGCAGTGAGATGGCTCAGTGGATTAAGATCCAAATCTAGAGATGGGAGAACCTTGTTTCAAATCTGGTCTTACACTTCCTAACTGTGTGATCCTGGATAAGTCAACTAATCCTCATTGCCTACCCACATAGTATTAATTCTAAAATGAAAAGTAAGTGAATATGTGTATATATATATGCATATATATATGTGTGTGTATACATATAATTAGTTTGTAAAGTATTTTGCAAAAGATTAAAATTCTCTACTATTATTATTTAATATAAAATTATATTTAAAATAAACCTCAGTGTAAAGCTAATATTTATTGTGTGAGGGCACCAAGAGTCTTATCAGTGCAGTTTCACTTAGATTGATAACAGATTCACTTAAATTGGTGGCTCTGTCCCATTGTGATTGATGCCTTATAGACCACTGTATATGTGCATCTAGCCTGAAAATCATAGATTTTTGGAAGTGGCATTTGCATGACACTGTGTAAGGCATTGGGAAAAGTAAAACAGATGCCCCCCCTCATCCTTCCCAACACATGAGTCTATGGGTCAAGTCAGTGCATATTCCTACACAGTGAAGGTATGCATTTTTCCTAATTTGAGTGTTTTCTCTTGATATTTTGACATTTGGTCTAAGTATGTCCCTAGCATCTTATGTTGACATTGAACTGTCTTGCTACAGATGATATACTTTTTTTTAAGGTCTTAGGTACTTTGCTTGAGATGTTTTCCCCCTCCTTTGTACTCTTTCTTATAAGCAGTGGCTTTGAGGAAAGGGCAGGGAGAGGCATATATTGCAAAATGTAGATGATTAAAAAGCCAATGGTTTTTTAATAAAAATGTCCTTAAAATAAAGGGGGAAGAATTACAGAGGTTTTAGAATATCTTTAAAGAGCAACTTAAATAATTTTTCTAAATGTTAGATCCTTGTCCAGTGGTCAGTCTTCGAACACATTATTAAAAGAACTGAAATATTAATCTTGAAATTTTCAAATTAAACAGAAGAAAAAGAAAGAAGCAGGTAAATGGAATGATAACTCCAA
>NC_058135.1:98868323-98923719 GCF_016433145.1 Gracilinanus agilis
ATATATACATACACATTTATGTTTATAATGGACCCTTGTGGCAAATTCCTACTCATTTTTATTCATCAACAAGGTTTTATTATACAACTACTATGTAGATGAATAAAAAACATTGACTTTTCAAAGAAGATAGTTTAGCCCCAGTATGATTCTAGCTATCCCTAACTTCATTATCATCTCTTCTAAACTGATTAAATGTTGCTTCCAAATGAAAGAAGTGAAAATATCTTTTAAACACTTGATAAGTATCCATGCCATTGAGTGATATGGTGCAAGTAAAAAAAAAACTGAACAGCTACTTTAACTCAAGGAATGTTTCACCAAAGATATGACAGTATAATTTGCATTTAATAAGTATACCAAGGAAAGATGGGCTGGAGAATTCAATCTTGACTCAAGAATCCACATTAAATCCATGGATGGAGGTCACTACAAATGTCTTGGTGTCTTCCAGTCATCATATCACATAACAAGGACAAAACTGTGTCTGGGTGTGTTAAGAGAAATATTAATATTCTGAAATTAAAGCAAACTTGGAGGAATATTTTCATAGCAATTAACACTAACACAAAACCTCCTTGAATGCTTAATTTTCAAAATATAAAATTGACTGTAATTAATAGCTTTGCAAGATATTTAACAAAAATCCTATACAATATTAACAAATCAGGAACCCAAAGTATTTGGATGCATTACATTTCCACCCGGGGACCCAACTTTCCTGATTGATGACTGCCTCACCTTTTTTTTTTTTTTGACTAGCCTCAATCATCCTTCCCTTTACTCTATATTACATGGTCATCTCTTCAAGAGCCATCCTTCTGCCACATTTGCATACTCATGTTAAACTTCTCCACCTTGAATTCTGAAACTCTGATCATTTCAACTCTTACCACTAATGTGGGAAGGGATGGGTTCCTCTTCTCCCATCTGGTCTCATTCACCATCCCACAGTAATGTTTTGAATTAAATTGCCCAACCCTAGCCCCCACTCCCCTATGTGTCAGTAGCCTCTATCCCCCTCCCTCACTGTGATTTACAGGGCTCCAGTGGCAAATGTATGCATGTGTCTGGGCAATTTTTGTGCTCTTTTAACAAGGCAGTGATAGACTGAGTTAAGATGATACTATGGGTGGTCAGATTTCATCAATTCCCACAATTTTTTAAACATAGGAAAATTATAGGATAACATCATGCACAAAAGAGGCTACTTACTTCTCTTTTGCAATGCTCTCTTCTTTTTATTTCTAGGTTCAAGATAAAAGATGTAGAACAAAGAGCACAAAGTGTGTGTGATGCTCTGGAAAAAAAGCAGGCAATGAGACAGCCTGACAATGTAGACAAAGAAGTCCACATGTTAAATAATAAACTGAAGAAAGTGAAGAAATCAATGGAGAAAACACCGAGTGTGTATGTATCTGCCTGAGAAAATTGTTCCCTGACTTTTACTGATGTCTAAAAACTATCTCATAAGATCCATAGTCAACATACCAGTTATGTCAAAATGAAGGAAAGTTAAAGTGGACAGGAGAATTTTTGTGTCCCTGGTTATATTTGGGAATGTGTCCTTTAGAGCATACTATAATGGATGGACAGGTTTATGATGACATGGATTCAAGTATGGAAGTTAATACAGAAAAGCTATGTGACTTCCAGGAAACTCTGTATGAGTATAAGCTGCAAAGCTGGTGATGACATTCATTGATGAAGAGAGTCCCCTATCCAGGAAGTTCCTTAAGCCAATACAGTTATAGTTCTCTGTTTCTTCCCCCATTGCCCAAAAGTTTCCTTTACTCCTTCAGAGAAAAATGTCCACAATTTGTATTCAGACTGATGCTCTTCACTGGCCTGTCTTCTGCAAATTCTACTTCAAAAGAAAGATCTGTTCCATCCTTTGACAAATCAGTTTGTCAGATTGCCACTAGAAGAACATAAGAATACAATTCCTCATGTGATAAAATAATAGAAATCTCTTATTTATTAATATCATATTGATGTGGGAATTGTAAACTCTTTGAAGGTAGGGATTAGGCCATTGATTTTTGTATTTCTCCTAGTGCCTTGCACAATTTTTTGAATCTAACAGTTAGATGCTTATTAAATGCTTTTGTTGTATGAATTATTAAATGAATGAATGAATGAATGGAGAATAAGACAGGAAGAAGGCTTTACCTTAATAGCAGCATGTAACTTGGAGTCAAAAGGCCTGGGTTTAATTGCCACCTTTATTACTTATGATCAAGTGGATGAACACAAGTCACACTAACACTTTTTCCTTATCTGTAAAATAGGGCTGATAATTTGAAGTATAATATAGGGGAAGAAGCACTATATTTGAAATTAGGGTATCTGAATTTGAATCCTGGTCCAATCCTTCACCTGTGTGATCTTTGCCAATTTACTTGAGCTCTGAGCCCCAGTTTCTTAATCTATAAAAGTTGGACTAGATCAGTGGTTCCCAAACTTTTTTGGCCTACCGCCCCTTTCCAGAAAAATATTACTTAGCACCCTGGAAATTAATTTTTTTAAATTTTAATAGCAATTAATAGGAAAGATTAGGATGAATGCACTTGTGGCCATCACCGTTCCCCTGGATTGCTGCAGCACCCACCGGGGGGGCAGTGTCACCCACTTTGGGAATCACTGGATTAGATAACCTTCTACAATTTACTCCAACTCTGAATCTTTGATTCTGTCACCCACCTCACCTTTCCATACTCCCTTTATTGTGGCCTCAGGAATCACAGAGAGTAAGATAGAATAATCTAAATCTTATCTAAATACTTTATGAAGCCTTCAAAGCTGCAAAATAAAGCTATGGAAGAAAAGACTTACTTCACAGAGTAGATTTCATCCCTCCCCAGCAGGTGAATCCTGTATTTATGTGAAACTAAAGCCCCCTTCCCTAAGTTTATTAATCTTTCTGATGTCCTTGAGCATGGGTGAATAGATTGAGTCAAAGGAGGTAGGAATATAACTTACAATAAAATTTTTATTTTTATATTTATCTAATGTTTAAAAATGCTTAGACCTTTCATCTTATCATTCTAATTTTAATGATTTCTTTCTGGTTCTATGCTTTTTTCCCTCCTGTTTCTCTATATATTTATTGTAAAATCACTAGTGTTTTCAAAAGCCATGATTTACAGATACAATTTACTCATAGTCTCCAAGGTCTCTTTTCAGTCAAGATAATTCTGACTTGCAATATAAGTCGACCAGAAGATTATATATATTTATTTAATATCTGAATTGTTTCACTGCTTTATGGAGTTATTTCTTTAACATTTATGTAAAACAAACAAAAAAATTCACTTAATCAGTTTGTTGAAAAGAACAAATCATTGAGAAGCAAAAGAAGTCTAAATTTATTTTTAAAAACCACATCTTTTTTCTTGGGGGAGAAGGCCTGAAAATGCCTTGAAAAGATCTTCAAGAATGGATCAAAGCATAATACGTGAAGCTGAGCACACAGCTTTAGTAAAAATGTTGGAAAAGAAGACTGAGGTACCTCCAGACTGTACTTATGCCAACCCCAAAATGATAGATGCAGAGGTGAGAATTTTCAATGGAAATTGGTATTGATAAGCTATCTTTGGTTGCCAGCACAACCTATCTTAGTAATTATAGTCCCTAAAAATTTAATTCTACTCAAAACTTAGTGAAATTCACTAGGATTGCAAGTCTCTATTTCAGAGATTTCACTTGACTACACATAACTTTTTAAAAAAAATATGGTACAGTGTTTCTTACAGATTGAATGAGTCTTAGAAGTATGGGAAACTAGTTGGCTAGAAATAAAATAATGACATTTGGATCTAGAAAGAAACTTAAGGCAGATGCAAGAGCTTTATTTTATGGCTGAGAAAAGGCACAATGAGCTTAGGTGATTTGCCCAAGAACATACTGTTAGTAAGATACAGTATTTAAATTTGAACCCAAGTCTACCTTCCAATATGTCAGTGACACCCTTATAGGGCAGAATTTTGGAGTCAAATGCAACCTGTGTCTTTTAAGTATAGTGTGCATGTGGGTAGGGGTGATGAAACTTTAAATTAGAAGACCAAAATTTGGTACAAGGAGTATCTGTTCTGTCACAGATGTCAAGTGTCTAACAGGGAAGTAATTTGTAGTCCTGACACTATGCAGTGATATATTTGTAGATGTAAGGAAGCAAAGAGACAAACTGTTTTCTTCTCTGTTCTCTATCTTAAGTATTGTCATTTTTAATGTTCTTATTATTGTCTAATTTTAAATTCTTATAGAGTAAGGATGAATCATTTCTTAATACAAAATATTTGGTCATAGAAACTTCTGACTGTTTTAAATGAAAGTATACTAAAATATTCAAATTCTTAATTTATTTTAGACTTTTGAAATGATGTTGTACCGAATTAAAAAAACAAGAAAAGGTAAAGAATTAGAGAATCTGGCAAAAAGGGGTATTGGATATCATCACGGTTCTCTGGATGCCAAAGGACGACAGTTTGTTGAAGTACTCTTCAGAAAAGGGTTTCTCAGGGTCAGTCATTTTTTGCATTTCATAAAATGAATATTATCTTTTGGTAAAGTCCTTCTCCAGTACTACATTATGGTATAGAGATGCCCCTGGATCCACAAAAGCTATGCCAATGAAACACAAGCGGGAAGCCTTAGTTGGAATGGCTTTGAGAGACTCTAGCTGAAGACCTGAATGTTTATTTTCTGAGGTTCAGTCTACTGAAGTTTAAGTATAATAATTACCAGATGAGTTATAGGATGATGACTTTGGTATCACTCAAAGAACATTTGCTCTGTTATAAAGTAGATGTAGTCTGCTTGAAATAACTATGGAAGGTTTTATCTATATCACGGGTTCTAAGCCTAGGGTTCATAGTCCCTGCTGTACCTCTCCCCCAGGGTATATAAGTAGATTTTAACAGATCCGTGAACTTGAATAAGAAAAAAATATTTTCTTTCTTTTCTTTTTAAATTTGAATTTATTTGTGATATTAAAATATTCCAGTAACTCCCTCCTTTCCTCCCCGCCCCCTCCATTAGAGAAAGCTTCATTTGAAGAAAAGACACATACATACACACTCACACATATAATCTTGAGTTTTTTATTCGTCAGTTCTTTCTCTGGAGATATATATATATATATATATATATATATACACACACACAAGTCATTCTTCAAACAATATTTCTGTTGCTGTATATAATGTTCTCTTGTTTCTCTTCATTTCATTCTTAATAACTTCAAGTGGAACTTTCAATACTTAAAAAAAATTAACCTTGTCATTTCTTATGGCACAATATTTCACAACCATCATCTACCACAACTTGTTTGGCCATTCCCCAATTTCTGGGTATCCCCTCAATTTCTGATTTTTTGCCACCACAAAGAGCTGCTGTAAATATTTTAGAACATATTGGTTCTTTTCTTTTTAACCTGACCACCTTCAGAAACAAATCCAGTAGTGGTATTGCTGGGTCAAAAGATTTACACAGTTTTACAACTCTTTGGGCATAATTTCATATCATTCTCCAATAGGTTCTCTTTATTTCAACATAATTTGTCTCTTTGGTATTATGTGCATTTTACAATAAAAAAGATTCTTCTGAAAAGAAAGATCCATAAACTTTACTAGATGGCCAAAAAATGTCAAGAAACCTTGGACTACATAATCTTACATCAGTGAAGGTTGTAAAAAAGTGTTATTATCTCAGTTATAGTTATGAAATAACTACAAAATAATTACTGTGATTGACTTGTTCCTTCCTATAAGCTGAATTGTGTAATTTAGATATAGCCTACAAGTCAGCAACTTAAAGTAGAAAATATGGTGGATTTGGAGCCCGTGAATCTGGATTTAAATTCTGAGTGTCTTATTTACTACTTATGTGATGTTGGGCAAGTCACTTATCTTCTTGGGCCTTGGTTTCTCCTTTTATAAAGTTTGAGATTTGCACAAATGACCTCTAAGATCCTTTACAACTCTAAATCTATGATCCTAAGTTTACTTTTTCTTAAATGAAATTTTCTGAGATATATTTTTGGGACATAGTTAATGGTCAATAAAGAAATAAGTTGGCTTGAATATGCAAATTTGTTATTATTTTATTTTATTTTTCCAGTGTAGAATGGGTAGTTGTGGGAGAGGAAAAATAGATTGCTATTAATTGAAAAAATTTAAATGTGAGAAATATTCTATTCCTCACCATTTTCAAATATTTTTTCAAACAAAAAAATTTATGTTACATACACAATTAATTTAGAAAAAGTACACTTCTTTGTACTCCCATGCACCAAAATATTTTTTCACATGTTTTAACACATTGCTTCAAGTAATGGCATAAAAGATTGTCAGTCAGTAAATGTGCCATAACCATACCTTTTGTATCTTGAGAGTACATATTGGAACTTGTATCTTATTGGGAAAACCTGAATTACCTCTCTGCCAGAATGGATTATCAGGATAGGGTTTTAATGGGTAATATAAAAATCCTGGCTCAAAATGAAATTGTTAAATAATTATTCAGTGAATTTGACCTGTAATAATTAAGCTGAAATTAATAAATAACACTCTTTCCCCCGAGTTATCTATATTAGTTGAATCCAATCTTAACTTTACTTTGGCTGTACTAATTAAAATTAGAACATTCTGAATAAATATGCTATAATGACAAAAATCTGAATGATGTAGGTCACATTTCTGAAAAGCATTTAATTAATGCATTTAAAGACATTGCTATCATTTAGCAATTTGTATCAACGGAATCTTTCCTGGCAACAGGAAAGCAGAGTTAAGCAAACCAAATCACCATATTGCCCATCACATTTCGATCAGTGGAGTTATGTTTCATCAACAGCTTCAACTGAAATATTGGTTTTTAATTGAATTGGTTTAGGAATTCTTCCAAATTGAAGAATGATTTGATTTTTTCTCATAACTAACAGAAAACTAAGGAATAGAAGAAGTCAATTCTGTGTCTGCAATATGAAGTGCAGAAGATATGGCCAAATATTTGGATATTTAGAAAACTTTGCACCATCCCCTTCTGCTTTTTCCAGCCCTTTTCAATTAATTTAGGGAAAATGGATTTTCTTGTGCATAATTTATCTATTTAAAATGATCTATAGAGTTAGAGCTTCTCTAGACAAAGCTCAGTGGGTGGGAGTGGAGGAAATCACTGATTTTGAAAGCCATGTTTTGGGGTGTATTTATTCCGTCTAAGGGAGGTTATTTGTCTCTGGCTATTTGTAGTAAGATCTTCAGCATAGGCTTGCAATCCAGAGAGTTTCAGAAACTGCAGAGGACACATAGGTCTTGTTTTACAACTATGTTCTCCTATGAAAGATTCTTTTTTTTCTTTTTCTTTTCCTAGGTTGTGACAGCTACTGGCACCCTTGCTTTAGGAATTAACATGCCATGTAAATCTGTGGTGTTTACTCAAAACTCCATCTATTTGGATGCTTTGAATTATAGACAAGTAAGAGAATATTAATTCTTATGAAGATGGTCACTGTGTATGTGAAAATGAGTTAATGAGGTCACCACCTCATCATCTTGTAAAAGTCTACTATTCCAGCTTTCATTTTTTCAGGTTTAATTTAAGACTGGGTCTTTCCATTACACTCATTTTGGAAGTGATGGGACTACCCTGGATTGCAAGGAAACACCTATTCCATTTTGATTTGGGCCAATTTATCCATCCATAGGCATCCCCACTATGCCCCACTGGGGGCTCATTATGCTGATGATGAACTTTGCCAATCTTAGGGCAGACAGTCAACCATTATATTCACACTCCTCAGAGCTCTGGAGGTCAAGACAAAGGACAACCTTAATTTCGCCATAGTTTGGATTACAGGTGTCCATAATCAGGGTTGCCTGGCTGCTCCATCTTTTTCACTTTGTTGGTGGTACAGTAATTTTTTCCAGTAACATATCTATTTTACTCCATTCTGTTCTTTTTAATCCAGTTCAACAATTATTTAAGGTGTTAATATGTGCCAGACACTCTGAGGATATAAATACAAACAATACCTCAAGGTGCTCTCATTCTCTTGGAATGGTACAGATGCGAAAGTCCTTTCTTTTGATTCACAGCATTTACATTCAAATTTTACCTCTAATCATTACTAACTATATGACTGTGGGGAAATGACTTAATTTTCTTGGGCCTCAACCTTCTCACCTGGAAAATGATGGAGTTATACAAGATAACCTCTGAGGCCCCTTTGAATTCTAGCTGTATAATCTCATGATCCTTAAGTAAATACAAACTACACATAAGGATGTCTTCACCCTTTATCTCTCTTAAGTCATGCCCATGCAGCCTGCCTGCTTTCTCCTAGTTAAAAGGTCTGATGATGATCGATGCTCTCAGTTTTAACCACATTTTTTCTGCCATGAATCTGTTGAACTTGGGCTAAAGCCAGTATCATGATATAGAAGAAATCATGACAGTTTGGGAGACAGAGGACTTGGACTCAACCATAACATGCAATACTTGTGTAGCCTCAGCAAATCACTTAGATTTTTTGGAATTCAGTTTTCTTATCTGTAAAATGTTAGAGTAGGTGACCTCTGAAGTCCCTTTTATTTCTAAATCTGTGAGCCAATTTCCTATCCTGATGGTGGCCATCCTCTGTACATATCCTTTTAGCTGAGTTGACTAGCAATAAGCTTGCTGTCAGATAAACTTTCCCACAATTCTGCTGGCTGAGTTCTAGTCCTGAATGGTACATTTTTCTTGCCTCTTAATATTCAATATAGCCCAAAGGTAAAGCACTCAGCACAATGATAAAGCCATACTTATCAGTGATAAGGACACAACCCTAGAGATGTGAGCTGAATACTTCCATAGTGGTCTCAAAAGATGATAATCAACCAATGCTGAAGCCTTTGACTGTATTACTCTGGTTGAAATCAATTCCACCCTAACTGAATTTTCAGGCTTATTTTGGCCTGACAGTGAACATTAAGAAATCAGGTTCTGCAACAGTGCACTGCACCATCCATATGTGGAATCATTGGTTACAACAAATGGAGAGATTTTGAATGTTATTAGACTCCTTTCAGGGAGTAAAGCCCTTAATGCTGATTCCAATCCAGCAGAGATTTTTAAGGCAAGGGTTCCACTGTTCATACAAAAGCTGACTGAAATTTGCTGGCTTATATGGCAAAAGGAGTTTATCCCCTATATCACGGATGCCTCTTTTTTCCACCTCTATAAAGGAGAAGTAAATAGGCTATCCTATGAAAATCATGGGAGAAAGGGAGTCTGTCTCTTAGACATTGCTGGCAAGATTCTTGCCAAAGTCCTCCTTAATTGTCTGATCCTTCACTGGAAGATGGCCATCTTCCCAGAGCCAATGTGGCTTCAGAATGGGCCAAGGAATGGTCAACATGATGTTGACTGCCTGAAAACTCTAGGAGAAGTTCCAGGAATCGAACAGAGTTATGGAAACAACTTTTGGCAATCTGAATAAGACATTTGATGCTGTCAGTAGTGAAGTAGTGAAGGCTTGTGGAAGATCATGGCAAAATTTGGTTGTCCAAAGAAGTTCTTCAATATTATAAGCTGATTCCATGACCGTATGGACTGATATATAATGGACTGATGCTCTTGTGCTCTCCTAGTCACCAAAGGAGTGAAGGAGGGCAATGTCCTTTTATGCTTTTTAGCAGGATGTTTTCAGCATTGTTGTCAGATGCTCTCAATGAAGATGGAAATAGCATCAAGGTCAGCTACCACACTGGCAGTAAATTATTTAAATTTGGCTAAAGTGGAAGGAGATGACTGGTACTTGGCTTCCTATTTGCAGATGATTATACATCCAATGCAGACTCTGAGGTTGAGACACAATAGAATATGGATTAATTCTCTGTTCCTTTTGCTTATTTTGGCCTGACAGTGAACATTAAGAAATTAGGTTCTGCAACAGTGCACTGCACCATCCAAATGTGGAATCATTGGTTACAACAAATGGAGAAATTTTGAATGCTATGGGTAAATTTACTTACCTTGGCAGGATACTCTCCAGGAGTGTCACACAGATGATGAGGTTCATGTCCACATTGTCAGAGCTAGCACAATGTTTGGGAAACTCTGAAGGAAAGAGTGGGAGAGAGAAGAGACATCAGGCTGCCTATCAAACTTAAGGTCTTTAGAGCTGTTACGCTAATGTTATTGTAGTATCCCTATAAAACCTAAGCAATATACCAGTGTCCTGCAGGAATTGAATTGCTTCCATTTACATTTTCTTACAAAGATTCTGAATATTACCTGGCAAGATAAGGTCATTTCTTGAGCTAGATTGCCAAGCATCCAAACTTTACTGCAGAAAACACAACTGTTATGGTCTGGTCATGTTCAAATGCCAAGCACACATTTCCCCTAAAAGACCACTTTTCGGAAAACTCACTTAAGACAAGTGTTAACATAGAGTTCTGAAGAAGTGATACATGGACACATTCAAATTCTCTGAAGAACTTTGTTATCATTTGTGAGATGTGGGAAACACGCACATAGGACCATCTAGTATGGTGTGCTCACATCAAAGAAGACTGCTCGGGGGCAGCTGGGTAGCTCAGTGGATTGAGAGTCAGGCCTAGAAATGGGAGGTCCTAGGTTCAAATCCGGCCTCAGCCACTTCCCAGCTGTGTGACCCTGGGCAAGTCACTTGATCCCCATTACCCACCCTTATCACTCTTCTAATTAGGAGCCAATACACAAAAAAGTTAAGGGTTTAAAAAAAATTAAAAAAAAAAAAAAGACTGCTCTATGAGCAAAGCAAAATTGCACGATTCCAAAAAGAACATGAGACGGCCGACTTAGAGATATCTCCATCTCAGTTGTTAATATGGGCTATTCATGCCTGGTCTGTGGTAGAGACTTCCAAGCTCATATTAGTCTGCTTAGCCAAAGTCAGAAATATAGTACATAGACCCCACCATAACGGCGTCAATTTGGCCCTCTTCAAGTACAAAAAACAATCGTCAATCAATCAATCAACTTTGCATTATATGAAACACTATTTATGCTATATCTCTACAAGATTTTAAACTCAATGAGTCCATAATCTATGACGTATCACAACTCTCTATTTGGTTTTGTATGGTTGAGCTAGAATTTGAATCCAGGTCCTCTGACTACAAATCTCTGTCTACTTTGTCAGTGCTATTCAGTCATTTTTTTATTCCAACTCTTCATGACTCCATTTGAGATTTTCTTGGCAAAGATACTGGAGTGGTTACCATTACCTTCTCCAGCTGTGAAATCCGAGGCAAACAGCTAAGCGACTTCCCCAGGATCATAGCTAGTAGGTGTCTGAGGTCCAGTGTGAACTTTGAAAGATGAGTCTTCCTGACTTTAGTCCTCGAGCTCTATTCGGTATGCTACCTAGCTACCTCTACTCATGTTAACTTTTAATCCATTTTACCTTTTCAGCTTCAGCTTCCTCCTTTATTTTACAGAGTTGTTAGGAAGGAATTGTTTTATAACTACACAATCCTATATAGTTGGCTTATAAACCATATGGTGCCATTTTGATATGAGTTGTAATTATTTTTTTCTGGTTAGTTTTTCCTTTTCTGATTTGCCATCATATTGGTCATTTTTGCAGCTGTTACTTTTGCTTAGAACATTCTTCTCTAGAAATTGATCTCTGGGAATCACTTTAGTAACACCTTGATTTTCAACTTGTTTCTTCCAATAGTTTTTCTGGGATAACTTAATTCCCAAAGGCCATGCCCTTGATTTATACTCCACTAGACTCAGGTAGAATTTATATTTCAGTGCCTAGACATTTTCCTGTAAGTTGCCCATGAACATTGGAGCTTTCTTTAAATTATAAGTTCATTTTTAGGGAGCAGTACAGTACAGCACAGCTGTTTTTTTAATCCCTTCTAATTATGGCTGTAGTAGTAAAGTGCCAGTGGAGAGAGCTTACTTTGAAACCAGGGTGACCTGGTTTGAGACCCTGGACATATCCTTCAATCTTTCAGTTCTCTAGTTAACTCTCTAGGACTATAGGTTGTGGAGAAGTTGTAGAACTACATAGGTAGAGAATTTTTTTACATTTATGAGTTCAATATAATAAAGAAAGTTCTGATCCAGTCTGTATTTCAATCTGCTGTGGTTAGTTGTTTATATTTTATTCTCCTATTACGGGATGATCTTTTTGAGGGCCTGGATGGGATGCCTTTCTCCTTTTTAATCCTTGGAATTCTATTTATATAGAAGGAGTTTAATCACTGCTTTGAACAAATAAATGATCACAACTAATTTCTCCTTTTTCTCAGTCATTATGATCTTTCCACAAAGTCCTGCATAAATTGACCATGATCCTTGTTGCATCAATTCACTTGCAAATGTACCATTCACTTGCTCCAATATAATTAATGTCAAATTACAGATTACTATCATCATAAAAATATTATTTGGGAACACTTTACATTATGCTCTTTCTATTCTAGATGTCCGGACGTGCAGGAAGACGGGGTCAAGATTTTCTGGGAAATGTGTTTTTCTATGATATTCCATTACCGAAAATAGAAAAACTCATTAAATCCAAAGTACCAGAACTGAAAGGCCAGTTCCCCCTTAGCATGACCCTGATCCTACGGCTCATGTTATTGGCTTCCAGATCATGCAATGTCACAGATGCTGAAGCAAAGGTAGCACCACTGATGTTAATTAATGTTCTCTTCCCCGTTATTGACTTAATTGTCATTTTGATTGTTTATCCTCTCAATTCAATTCAGTAATAACTTTTCAATTCTGTAGTGCCTCAGTAATGTTTCAATATCTTGAATGACAGTTATCTTTTGGGAATTTTATTAAAAAAATAAGTTGTATTGATGCCTTTCATTTCCTGATAGCCACCTGCCTTCTCCCACCCTCACACCTGATTGTTGAACTTCAAACTCTTGGTGTGCCCCCTGGGCCCATTGCTACCAAACAGTAAAGTGGACACAAGCAATTAGCTCATCTACCTCACCTTTATTACACCCACTTCTACAATAGGCAGCCCAGTTATCTGTTTTTGTATCGAGCTTCTTGTGTAGAAAGCCAAGTCTGCCCACTGTGGGTCACAAATGAAGTGATACTGGGTGGAGGGGCTATTTTTCCTTTGTTTAATATATAATGGGACTTTCCACTGAAGCTTGTGACATTTGGATGGAGGCTCCCTTCAAGTTAGGCTGACCTTGTTGTAGTCATTATATAGACAGGCTGCTCCCAAAAGTTTTTAAATGTCTTAAAATTGCCCCATAATTTGGAGAATATTGCTTTCTTGGCTCAGCTTATTCTACTTTGTGTCAGTTCATACATGCTTTTTTGTGCTTTTCTGTATTTATCAGATTCAGTGTTTCTTATAGTGCCCCATCCTATTTTTGTTTTGTGTGTCCCACTTATAAATAAAAGGGATTGTATAAATAGCCATAGGAGATAAGAAAATATGCCTTCCAGTGGGAATTTGCTCCCTATCAGAATACCTTTATGGTCTTTTATTTATAAAATTCCTGTTAAAGGTGACTAATTCAAATACTTTTTTTTCTCTGAAGGTGATTTCTGTCCTTAGTCATTCACTACTGTCCTTCAAGAAACCCAGAATCAATGAGATGCTGAAATTATATTTTTTATTTTCAATGCAGTTTCTTGTGAAAGAGGTATGGTTCTCATTTCAATTTCTGTGGAATGTGACTGCTAACCTTAGAGCTTTCTTTCATATGCCAATCTGATTAAAATTTTCATATGGCTGTGCCTGAGAGTTAATATTGAAACAAACAAATAACCAAAAGAGGCTGTTTTTTAATTCTTTCCTATTGCTGTTAAATAGATCAATGGAATTTAGGTCATCAAGGAAACTTCTAGATTAGTACAACTGTTTTTGTTTTAGAGATGAAGCAAATATAGCACAGAGGAGTAAAAGAACTTTCCTGAGATTATACAAGTAGTTATTGGGAGGAGATAAGAAAAGTGTCCAATTATTCTGGCAATCATTCTAAAGTTCTTACCTCTACAGCACTCTGTTTTATATACTATAGATTCTAAAATATCCCAGTACTACCTTCAGCCCTCTAGAAAATTGCAGCAAAACACACAAGATAGTGAATCAGTGAAGCCTGGAGCTTGGAACGTTCCCAGTTATTTCTTTACTTTCAGTGGTATATCTATCCCAGAGCTTGGGCTAGTTATATGATTGAAAAAGCACATATTTTATAGTGGTTTGAATTCATATTCTTCTGATTGCCTTGGCATCTGTAATAAATCACTTTACTGTTTTGGGTCCCAATTTCTTCGGTAACAAAATGAGGAAATTGGCTCGTTTGATCACAAAATGTATAAAGTTCTAAAAAGAAAAAAAAGTTCTAAAAAACAGGCATCGGTAGCTATCTAATTCATCTTATCTTTGAGAAAAAAATCTTCACTATGGCATACATGCTCAATAAGAATTTGTCCAGGTTCTACTTAAAAATCTTCAATTAAGGGAAACCAAACCAATCATTCCCCCTCAAGAAACACATCTTAGAGGAGCTTATTTCACTTTAGATCAGCTCTAATCAACAGGTATACTTTCCTGATTTCAAACTAAGTTTGCCTTCTTCAACTTGCATTCATTACTCTAAGGTTTGTTCTTAGGGGACAAAACAATATAAGTCTAATCCCTCTTACACGTGATTGATTGTAAATTAGCTTTAGATAGCTGCTCTATCTTTCTGAATCTTCTCTAGCCTGTATATCCATAGTTCCCTCAACCACTCCTCATAGAAGGAGGACCTTCAAAGAAGACCTTCACTATTCTGCTTACTCTTCTTTGGATGTTTCTTAGAAGGTGGTACCTATACCTAGACTCAATATTTTAGATGATATTTGATGAGGCCAAGTACAGAGAAGTATCATGCTCATTGTGCAGTCTGCATCTGAAAAATCTTGCTATTATATTCTAAAGTACTGAATTTTCTAATTCAGTTGAAATCTGATCTAAGGACTATTAGAATTAAATCAAAGCTCACAGCTGTTCTCTAATTAATTCAAATTTTCAGGGGCCTATAAATATGAAATAGTCTTCCAGAAGCCTTCAAGATTTGGGTTAAATTTGAACACCGAGGCATAGGATTTGTGATGATTTTGAACTAAATCAAAATTTGGTTCAGATATCACTTCTAAGAAATGTCCTAGAAAAGGTGCATTGTGTGGGACATGCTAAAACATTATTTGATTTTTATTTGGTGATATTTTAGAATGAAAATAATTTGGTCATTTCTTTATAGTTAAGAGGTCATTAAAATATATCTCCAGTTGGATTTCTCACTTCTTTTAAACTTGATTATGCCCATGAAATCTTGGTAATATTTCACTAAAAATTTAATTATGAAAATATGATATATTAAGCATGACATAAATGTCTTTATGACCAGATTGATCACTTCAGAAGCAGTATTAGGTAGCAGATAGGGATAGTGGACATTGGAATGGGTAATGGATAGCCCAAGAGTCAAGTAATATCTCTAACACCAATTATGTGGCAATGGGTTAGTCAATCAATTCCTCAGAGCCCCAGGAAATTCACTAAGATTATAAATTATACACAAGCCTCTGATCTTCTTTAGATGAGAGTTCACACAAGAACTTCTCTTTATATCAACATAGTTCCATATTTGTACTAAAATATGAAAATGATGAATCTTGCTTATGTTTTGGATTCACAGATGGCTTACCATCTCTATTCAAAAAGTTTTGTATATACTAGGTGTCTAATGAATGTATTTTTGTACATATAGACCTTTAGCCAGTGTTCGTTGATTTTGAAAAGGAGAAGAATTAATTGTAAGTGTCTCCCTTTTTAGAGATCAATTTTTCTTCATATAGGATTAAATTCAAACTGGACCAATAGAAATGTTAAGATTGCTTTTAAGTTTACACATTCAGAGATTTAAAAAATAATATATTATTTTAACTGTCTAGGGATATTTGGATTGTGAAGGAAAACCAATTGGTTTTGCTGGACTTGTATCACATTTGTATTATGAAGAACCTTCTAATATTCTGTTTGTCAGTTTTCTCAAGAAAGGGCTGTTCCATAATCTATGCCAACCCACTAAAAAAGGTGAGCTTGCATTTTCACGTATCTAGAAGAATTATAGTAACTTAGTTATATCTTACCTGGATTCAACTTCTCAGAAATCATGCACCAAAATTAGGTGCCAAAAATCAATCAATAATCAACAACTACTTATTAAATTTTTAATGTGTTCCAGGCATTGTCAAAATAAATATTTGATAATGTGAGGCTGATTCACAAAATGCCTGAGCCTAATCTATTTATTGACAAGGCTAGCGATTACCAATAATAGTGGTTAATGGTTCCTAGAAAACTAAGACCTCTAACACAGTCAAAGTAGCCTTTTCACAGTTTAGTTGTTATATAAGGTCTAGGTATCCCCCCCCCAAACTAAATTTGTCATTAGTTCTTAATTATGCTATCTGTCCATCTGATCATAAGTCTTTATCCATCATGGTGACCTGAAAACATAAATTAGGCCAATATCCCCTTGGAAAAGTGGATTCCACAGTACCTTCCCAAACCCAGGACTTTCCAGAATCCATGGTATTATGAAAAGGGGAGGAGGGCCCAGACTTACTCATCCTCTTGTAACATTTTCCAGAAGGTATGTTATTTATTACTCCATGTATTAATAGCATCCAATATTAGAACAACATCTTATGATCAGATCAAATCATCTTTCATCCATTTTTCTGATCTCCCTCAACTGGTGTGCTTGTTTTGCCTACTTATTGAGGAATGAGCTTTAGACTTGCAATGTAATAATATAAATCTTAAAGTCTTAAAGCTTGATTGCAATGGTATTGTTATGACTGACAAAACTCAACTATAAATTAACAATCAGTAATCAATAATCAGTTTCACAGCATCGAAGTACAAATACAAAAAATGAAATAGTCCCTACTAGTGGTGACATATCTAAACTAACTTAGTTATCCTCCAGCCCTCTGTCTTCCTCCACTTCCACCTAAACAAATGGTTTTTGCCTTTTATTTCTACTTCTAAAATGTCTCTGGCGTCTTTCCCTTTCTTATCACTGCCATGTCATCCCCATGGTTCAGGCCCTTATCACCTCTCACCTAGACTACTAACAGTGTTCTCCTAATTTGTCTTGCTGTGAATCTTTTTACTCTCCAATTCCTCTTCTATATCTTCTATATGGTTCCCAAAATAATATTACTAAAGCACATATCTGATTATGTCACTTTCTCAAGAATTGTCTGTAATTCTTTATTGCCTTTAGTATAAAATACAAATCTCTTAGTTTGGCAGGTAAAACCCTTCATGATCTGCTTCCAGCCTGTGTTTGAGACATATATACATATAGACAGATATTAATAAATGATAGATAGAGGGACAGGTGGAGTGGATAGAGCATTGGGTTTGGAATCAGGAAGATCTGAGTTGAAACCTGGGCTAGCTCTGTGACCCTGGGCAAGTCATTTAACCCCAACTTGCCTCAGTTACTCGTCTATAAAGCAGAGACATCCTAGAGAAGGAAATGGCAACCTTCCATATCCTTAGCAAGAAAACTTCATGAACAACCCCCATGGATCATGAAGAGTGGGACATGAATTAATGACTTACCAACAAAAATAAGATAGATAGGATAGATAGATAGATGGATGGATGGATGGATGGATGGATAGATAGATAGATAGATAGATAGATAGATAGATAGATAGATAGATAGATAGATAGATAGATAGAAGATAGATAGGCAATAGAGTTAAATGATAGGTAAATAGATTGATGTTAGATAGATGATAGGTAGATTAGGGACAGATAGAATATTTGTTAAGTGCATACTATAAGCTAGATGCTGTGTTAAGTACTGAGGATATAAACAGAAATAAAAAAGACAATCCCTATCTCTAGGGTGCTTACATTGTACTAGAGAAAGTGAACATTTAGAAATACTAAAAAAAAAAGTGATGTGGGGGGGAAATATATGTAGAATAGGCTTAGTGAGGAGACTGCAAAAAAACCCCTTTTCATTCCTAGCAAGAGAAGGTAAAACGACTCAACTATCAGTGCTAGGGGCAACCAGAAGCAGCAACTGACTTTTTTCTGTTATTTCACATTACTACATTCCATGGGCTACACGTTTAAGGGAAAACGACTTTCTTGTTGTTCCCCAAAATTAATATGATGCTTGAACCAACTAATTACCTTGCCTGGAATATATTCCCTTTATTCCCTTTTCACTTCTACCTCTTAGAATTCTGAGTTACTATCAAAGTTTAGTTCAGATTTTATCTATTGGATATTATCTTTCTTGATCTTTCTAGATTTTAGTGCCTTTTCCTTCTTCACATTAGTTTGTACCTATTTATCCATGTACATGCAGTCATAGTTTCATATATTTAGTTGTGTAAGGAATATTAGCAGTCATACAGGATAACCTCTTACTTGTTTACAGATTAAGAAACTGAGGCTCAGAGAGCTGGAATGACTTGGTCCAGGTTGCGTGGGTGGTAAAGGTCAGAGCTTGGATTCTGTCTTACCTTGAATGACTCCAAGCCCTTTCCTAAGTTTGGTCCTTTTTCCATGGTGTGACCACAGAATCCCCCCCCATACTGTCTTTTACTGCAGTTTCTGTTTGTTTTGCCTTGTATTGCCAGCATCTAACCAATGCCTTTTGTATAATAAGTACATAATAAACATTGTTTACTTGAATTAAATTTTTAAAATCTATCTTCAAATATAAAAATAGAACTCCAAGTATTTGAAGATTTCAAGTTCATCTGTGCTAGATAAAACCTTTAGTATATTTGGCTGGCCCATATAGTCTAACCTGTGCAAAATCCTATCCCGAGTAAGACTCCATCTTAAATCCTACATAAAATATTTCTCATTTTCCATATTCCAAAGCTAACATACATGTTATTGTTGAAAATTATTGATTTAGGGGACAGCTGGGTAGCTCAGTGGACTGAGAGCCAGGCCTAGAGACGGGAAGTCCTGGGTTTAAATCTGGCCTCAGACATTTCCCAGCTGTGTGACCCTGGACAAGTCACTTGACCCCCATTGCCCACCCTTACCACTCTTCTGCTTTGGAGCCAATACACAGTACTGACTCCAAGACGGAAGGTAAGGGTTTAAAAAAAAGAATATTATTGATTTAGATACTGATAGACATAAAACTTCTACAAGTAAGAAATTAATAGAGTAAGTACTTAAAAAGCCTTTAGTAACTAGAAAATACTTTAGCACATCTATGGTTCTATGATTTTTATGAATTCAACTGAACATGTTCAGATAAGCCAGTTAAACATATGTAGATGTAAGTATTTCCTCCACCAGTTAAGACTTGTAGGTAGCAAGTCTTATTATCTTGAGTAGTCTAAGTCTGAGTCCTTCTTAAAAGATTTACCCACTATACAGACAGGCTTCCATTGAGTTTTAACATTTTATAATGTAGCATTTGGGTTCTCTCTCTCTCTCTCTCTCTCTCTCTCTCTCTCTCTCTCTCTCTCTCTCTCTCTCTCAATATATATATATAGCTGAGATTTCATTACTGTGGAGAGTAGGTGAGGAAATTCCTCTGCCAATATAGAATGGTACTTTGTGACTTACAGATCTAGATATTTATCTACAATGCTGGGAGGTTAAATAACTTATCCAAGATCACACAATCAGTATGTAGCAGAGGTGAGACCTGAACCCAGTTCTTCTTGCATCAGATGGCAGTTCTATCTTCCCTTCTACTGCATGGTGACTGTTGACCCTACTGGTATAAAACTTTTATAGGATGGAGACTCTTATTTTCCCTTCTTGGATGCATTCAATGCTCAGAGATGTTGTCTAGTAGCTTCTTGTGCCATTAACAAAACATAATGGCAAGGAGACAATTGAAAATTATTTATATTTTTCAATAAAAATATTTAAGATAAATAATTAATCATTCTAATGAGACATCTGAAAGAGGAATATAATCAGTTTAAGTTTTCATTCATAATCAATTTATAAAATAAAAATAATTATAAAATTTTACAAGTTGTCATTTTCTAACTACCTATTTTTACTTTGTATAGGCTCAAAACATTTTTCTCAAGATGTCATGGAAAAGCTTATGTTAGTATTGGCAAATCTGTTTGGAAGAAAATATGTTCCAGCAAAGTTCCTGGATAGTAATTTCAAATTTTATCAATCCAAGGTGGGTCTAAATGTTGGTTTTGATATCATAGGATTTAGTCCTAAATGGGATAAGACCTAATGGGGGAAAATAATCTCACTCCTAGAGATTTTTAATAAATATAGGACATTTTGTTTGTTTGCCATGGTGTTAACAATAATGCCAGAAAGGCAATGCCAGGATCAAAATGCCTCCTTTCTAGTTCACTTCTATCCCTCTGACCATTGAACTTTGGGCAAATTGCTTTATCTTTGTATATCTCTATCTTCATTGTTAAGGGTAGAATCATTTTGTCTGGGCAGTTTAACTCATAAGATAGTCACACGGATTAGATCAAATATCAGCTGGAGTATTCTAAGAGAGTATCTCTTGTTTCTGCAAATAAATCTTTACTCGTTATTTAGTTCAGAATATATATATGTGTGTTATATATATGTATATATATATGTTTTATATATGTGTAATCGGTTTGTTTTTCTTGCTTACTCAGTGAAGGGTGAAGAAGAGATAGGAGAAAGAGAAAGCAGATCACAAAACAACCCTTTAAAAAGATTATCTACAAATTTGTCCAAAAGATAACTACCAAAAATAAAAGGAAGATGGGGCTACAAAGTGTTTGTTTTTAATTGGATTTTTTTTGTGCTTCAGATCTGGAAGGCGCACTTGAACTTTTACCTCTAACACATTCCAGCTAATGTATTCCTGGGAAAATCAGTTAGATTCTCAGTGCCTCGTGCAATTCTCTAAGATTATGAATTGAAGTTGAGTCATCTATCTTTATTAATGAAGGGAGTTTCCACACTAGGAATTCCCTGCACTGAAAATAATTAAAATAAAAGGTAGCTTTTATATATAGGGCTTCAATGTTTGTAAAATGCTTTACGTACACCATCTCTTTTGAACTTCACAAACATCCTCATGAAGTAGATGCTGTTATTCTTCCTATATTATAGATAAGGTGACTGAGGCAGAGATTAAATGGCTTCCTTAGGGTAATACAACTAGTGTCTGAATTAGGATTTGAATTTTGGTCTAAAAATAGTGCTGTATTAACCAGCCACCTGGCTGCCTAGGTGATTAAGTCCTAGAAATGAATATCCTTTTCCAAGAAAACTGCCAATAACTAACATTACTATTGTACATGGCATCATTTATTCAATGTCATCAGAGAAGGGATGAGTCCTTAAACATCTAACTAAAACCTGTCCTTTTTCATTCTGTTTGTGCCAAGTTGTCAGACTTTCATATCACCCTATGGACCATACATGGAAGACATGATGATTGGAGAGTTTTAGAACCTCTGTTCCTTACTCTCTTCTCTGCCCCTTATCTTTTTACCTCTAAATTTTGCACCTTCTCCTTGTATCTTGAAACAATTCCATTTTGTCTGCATTGTATAATTTCTTGAATATGTGGTAAAAGAGTTTTTGGCTCGCTTTTCTTGCCACCATTTACTTGAGATGAGCACATCATGTAACATGCTAGTGTTTGTGAAATCAAGTTTGAGATATCTATTATAGCTATAGTATTAAATAGCTAGTTTCATCTTTTACCCAATAATAGATTTTCCCCTTCTGCCATCAATTTTTTGATATGTAAAACATTATTTTCCCCTTCTGCTCTTTGAAATTCAATGGCATTCATCCTGGTTATGTAGCCAAAATCTATATAATGTATCTTAAATTTGTTGCTGAGAGCTCACTGTCTGACTGGAAAATGCTCAGTGCAGCCTGAACCCAAAAGCAATACTACAATTCCCTCTCTCCACTCCTATGTGATTGGCATCTGTATTTAGTCAGTCAACTGATGGACAACTTTGTCATGCCTCTCTTGTCTTTAGGTGTTTCTTGAAGACCTCCCTACAGATTTTAATGATGCCTTATGCAAATATAATAGACAAGTGAAAAGAGACTTCAGCCACTTCTTACTTATTGTTTCCAAGTTTGCTGACATGAAAGAAGAACATCAGCTCCCCCTGTCCAAAATTGGTAAGACGATATTACTGCCATTTTTTTCGTGTGATACAAATGAAATTACACTTCCTTCCTTTAAGATGTTCTTTATTCAAAGGGTAGTTCAAAACTAGTAGAATGGTTAGGATGAAGCAAACGAGTAATGCATCACTCAGTCCTTGGATTTTAGAAGAGTGACTGGTGATAGAGTTTGAGATTTTGCCAAAAATGAAGGAATGCCCCTTCTCTTCCAGTTGAATTAACTAATTAGCAGAATTCTCGGTAATTAAAATATATAGATCAGCTTCATTATATAAATAGAGCTATAGATTTGAACCTAAAATGGTAGAAGGAGAGTGAGAGGAGATAGGGAAACTTCTTGGGGAGTATTTTTGTATCTTAGGACTTATGAGGCGATGGGGAGAGGTGAAAGAGAGTTGAGATACAGAGATGGAAAGCAGCTACTGGGAGCTCTTGCTATGTTTAAGAGTATCATCAACTTAGGAGCAAAAGGCAAAAAGCAGTCACTACAAGAGCTTCTGTGGCTCTGTTGATTTTTGTCATTGAAGCAAAAACATCCAGGGTTAGAGGATAATAGAACAAAAGGAAATGGATCTTTTCACCAAATAACTAGATCTGGGAGCAGATATGTTTGTAAGACTGAAAAGAATATTCCCTTAGAGCAAGGTTTCTGTTCTGGAATCCTCTGGCAGTCACATGAAGACTATGGACCCTTTCCAAATTAATATTTTTAACACTAGAAAGATCAAACATGTCAACTGACACATTTGATTAAAATGGTATTTTAATCAAATTTTCACTTATATCTATTTGCTTATGGATTTAAAGAAAAAAAAGCAACATCAGTTGTGACACACTTTGGTCCTTAGAGGTATTCTTAAATCCTGATCTCTCTGGTAGGATTACAAAGGAAACCAATTAGATCAAAATTGAGAGATAGAGTCATATATTTATATATCACTATTCCTGTCTCTCTATACCTCTATTTCTATATTCTAATTCTATCTCTATTTTTTCCATTGCTATTTATTTATCTCTAAACTTATATATACATCATCTGTGTCTATATCTTAATCTATCTGTACCTTATGTTTCTACCTCTCTCTTCAGTCTCTTTCATTTTTATCTCTCTTTTGCTATCTCTATCTCTCTATACTATCATTTTATCTCCCTTTCCTCTATTTCTATCATTTCTTTTTCTCTCTATACACATACCACCTATATCCTCTCTGCCTCTGTTTCTGTGTCTCTCTTTCTCTCCTATATCTAATCCACAAATGCACAGACTCCAGACTCCCTAAAATCTATCATAATCTCTAACATTAAGGTTGCCTTCCCTAGAGTAAATGTCAAATATGTTTGATGTCTTCCTGGATCCTAAGAACTGACTCTCCTCAACTTGAACCTTTCAGAATTCACAGGGAAAAAGGAGGACACTTCCAAGCTTGTATCTCACCTGATGAGCTGCAAGGAGGACAGATCCGCTGTTTCACCTTTTGTGTGTCTTTCTGGAGTTACAAATCAAGATTTGCTACAAGTAGGAAATATTGACAGTGTAAGTAGAAGAGTCGAGAAGGAAATACACATTAAGGGAAGATGAGTGTGTTCTTGTCAGTATGGACTTGAAATCCCTGAATTGACAAAAATTCAGCCACGGGACAAATGCTTGGGAAAATGAGCCCTAGATGGCTCTAGTGACCTATTCGTTCTCAGTTCTATCATTTACTCTAAGGTAATCCTATTTTGGTAGGCTCATAAGGAACTTAGAGATCTAGCATCCAAATATGACCTGGGGGCAATTTAGGAGTCTGCAACACTCAGAAATTTCTTAGGGAAGGCAATCTCTAAGTCTAAGTGACTCCACACTGTTTTAATGGGTACCTATCTCAGGACTGGTCATGAGCAATCTCTTAGGGATCTCCCAAACCACATATGATCCTGCCAGACAGGATCTCTAAACTAAACTTATCTGATATCAGGCCTCCTAAGAACAAGAATCAAAGGTACTTTTTTTTGACTTTGCTGTGTTTTCAAAATTTAAGATATAGATTAAGGGATGTTTTCTCATGTTAAAACTATATGTATTAAGCTTATTGAGTTTTAATTGAAAAACAGAACAAGTCTATAAACATGTGAATAGCATTATGTATTTGACTTACAGGGATTTGACAGTCTTAGCTGATTTAGGAATCTCCCTGATGAGAAAATTCCTTTTATCAATGCATGGTCATTGCAACTTATGGTCTTCAAATTTATCTAGAACATTGAGGTTCACTAACTTGCCTCACATAGCAAGTATCAGAAGTGAGACTTGAACTAATGTTCCTAAAGTATGAGTTGTTACTGTGAATTTACCTTTCTTTTTACCTATTTCATTTCTGCCATTATCCCTATAATCATATCATCTGTGGATATGAAGAAGAGTTAACTTAATTTAAAAGGAAAGATTTGTTAAATACCTACTTGGTGCAAAACACTCTGCTGACAACTTGGTGAAATACAAAGTTTGAATGAAACATGGTTCCTGATCTCATGGAATGTATAGTTTATTAGGGAAATGTGACACAGACATAAGTATATTACAAAATGATAGAGAAGTTCAATCTGAGTAATATGAGAGGTATAAGAAAGAACAAAAAGAAATTTTACCTTTATTCAATAAGGAGCCACTGACAGGTTTTGAATGGAGAAATGATGTCAGTAAGTCTCTTTATATTTGAAATAAATCTGACAGTGGTGAGAAGGACAGACTAGTGGTAGAAGAGAGTAGAGATGAGTCATCAATATTGGCTAGAGAACTTACATTCAGTTGCTGGCAAAATTCTAAACTATATTTTTAAAGAAATGGCAAGTAAACATCTAGAAAAGGATTTACTAGTCACAGAGAGCCAGTATGCATGAATCAAGAATAGGCCATACTAGATTCACCTTGTTTCCTTTTTTGATAGTTACTAAACTGGTAGAATGTTTTGTTCTAGTTTCTGGGCTTCTGGGATCATTTTCGTAGGTTTGAGAATCACTTTTGTCAATAGTATATCAAGTGAGAGAGTGTAAAGAATGAATTTTAAAATTATTAAGTACCCACTACATAGTCAGCATTGGGGACACAAATACAAAACTGAGACAATTCTGACCATTGAGATTTTTCCAATCGAATAGATCGATATCTTTTCTCTCTCTCTCTCTCTCTCTCTCTCTCTCTCTCTCTCTCTCTCTCTTTCTCCTCTCCATACATATATGTGTGTATTTACAAAGATAAATACACACACATGCACTTATAAACACATACAATACATTCATATATATGCATATGCATGTATATAGACACTCATGTATACACGTGACACACACATATGTCCGATAGATGGAGGAACATCTGAATTGCAGCAGATGGCAAAATGTCTAGAGTTGATATTCTTGGTTTGGAGAGATATGGCAGGTTATGTAAGTTTGCATTAACTAAACTAGGCAGCTAGGTGGCTTAGTGGATAGAACACTGACTCTGGATTCAGAAAGATCTGAGTTCAAGTGCCTTCTGTCCAGGAGTCCCTTGGAACACATTCAGTCAGCTCCTCTACCTTGACTCCTTTATCCTCCTGAACCATCTGTAGGTAGAGAAGAATCCTCCAATCCCACCAAACTCCAAAAGGCAGGAGGATTAGATAGAGATCCCAGGGAAGGGGCTAAGCCTGCCCACCCCATCCACCCTTAGCTAATGTGGGCTATGCAATTTAACACTCTCCTCATGCAAGTTGTATAGACTAACCCTGCTGCATTCCCTCTTCCCCCAAGTTGGATTGCTCTGAATGAACAGAATCAATCTAGATGAGGCTTTTTAACTTCATGTCCTTCCCCCAGCTTCCCATGAACTAGTCTAGAGTCTGTCTCCCTTTCCATCCTTCTCAAAAGGAATTGGCTTCTTCCCAGCCTGGGAATACCCCTGTGTCCTCTATGGATTTTGAGTCTCTCTCTCTCCCATTTGTATCTGTCTCTGTTTCTCCACTTCCTCAGGAAGGGAGCAGAGATCACTCAGCTGGAGTCCTTATGTGAGAAATCTACTTGCCTCCTCTCTCCTTGCCTATAAGCACAGGACCCTTAATAAAATGGGCTGGCCATAAAAAAAAATTGGTTGTGTTCCTCTGAGCCAGTGATTTGGCTACTGTCTGCCTCAGGTTCCTCAACTGTGAAATGAAGTTTAATAATAGCACCTAACTCTCAGGGTTGTTGTGAAGGTCAAATGAGATAATATTTGTAAAGCACTTAGCACAATATGATGCACTAAATAAATAAATAAGCAGATGATTGTTAACTGTTTCTTAGTTATATTTATATATAAAAGGTGAACAAAGAATTTTTTTCCAGATCATTCTGAGGACAATTGGTGTTACTTATGCTCAAGCCCCCCTGCTTTACCCAAGGAAATTTGACTCTTTAGGAAGAAAAATACCACTCAATGCCTATGCCCTCGATTTCTATAAACATGGATCCCTGAAAGGATTAGAACAAGATAACAGGTAGGTAATGGTTTTTATAATTAGGAATTAAATTAATAATTTACAGAGTTATATAAATGAAAATTAAATGAAAACTCCATCTTTTTTGCCTTGTGGTGCACTCTTGCCAAAAGTTGACATACATAGAGTAGAGAAACTTGTGTCATGAAGAACAACTAGTTAGCTTTTATACTTGGAGGTGATTAGGGCTTGATTCAGGTGGTAATTGTGTTTGTAAAGAGAAATACCTTTCAGAAAAGCTGTGGAGATAAAGACCATGAGTTGTAGTAGATGATTGAATTAATGAGAATTTATTATTAATTTACATTCATTAGCTCTATGACCTTGGAAAGTTATTTAGTGCTGTGTTCCAAAGTCAAAGATAATCCTGAGGCTTAATGCTTAGGTAACTAGAAAGATAGTGATACCTTCGGTAGAAAAAGAAGTTTAGAAAAGGGATGGGTTTGGGGAAAATAATGAGCTTTGTTTTGGATATGTTGAACTTTGGATTCCTGGAGGACATCCATTGTGGTGATCTGACCCTGGAGTTCAGAAGGCTAGGGATATGTCTCAACTATATTTATATTTACATCTATACCCATCTTCATCGACATTTGTAACTAATCTAGATATAAATCATCCTTATTTATCTATATATTACCTATATCTATATTCCTATCTCCGCCTATTAAAATATTATTGCACTAGCCCTGGTGTGAGATGATGAGGGACAGATATCTATATCTTTATCTACTTCTATCTTTCTATCTTTCTTTCTATCTGTCTATCTATCTATCTACCTACCTACCCATTTATCAAGATATAGATGATTTTATATAAAGAGATTTGGAATTCAGTTGCATAGAAATGGTAATTAAACAAAAGGAATCCAATGGTTTCTAAGTATAGAGAGAAAAGAGAAGATCATCAAGAATAGTGTCTTAAGCTATGCTTACAGTGAGTGGGAAGAATGTAGATAATGATTTAACAAAAGAGAATAAATACTAGTTAGAAGGGTAAAGGTGAACTAAAAGAGAGGTATCATGAAATTTTGAACAGAATAAATCCAGGAGGAGAGGGGGTGGTCATCAGTGTCAGATGCTACATAGAAGTTAAGAAAGATAAGGATTGAAAAAAGATTTTGTAATTAAGAGATCATTAATAAGTTTGGAGAGTACGGTTTAGTTGAATAATGAAGATAGAAATTGTGATGGACTAGGAGGATTGTTTACAAATTTATCAAACAAAAGATTGTTGACAATGTTTTTTAAATAAAAGGAGAGATTTGGGATATTAAAAGCTATAAGAGGTGTTGAATCTATTGGAATTTTAAAGCATGATTAGATGAAGATGATTATAGGAAATACAGAGAATAGATTTATAGGATTGGTTGAAGATAAGGGTGGATATAATTGATATAATCATGGAGGATAAAGATAGAAGTAACCTAGTTCTACCCTATTATTCCATGGATGGAAAGAATAACCCGAATAACTGGCATCAGCAGATACGCAATGACTTGGCCAAGGTCCCAGATATAATAATGTGGGCAGAATCAACATTCTAACCCAGGTTCTTGGAATCCAACTGATGTCAACTGAGTGGGGGATTAGGCACAGTCTTCTGGGGGAAGTGACATTTGAATTGGACTTTAAAGAATCAGTAGCTTTTCTGCACCCAAGAGATATGTGTGTATTCAAAATGAGTACTGAAGTCTTTTTAGAAATAGGGAACAAAAAAAAAAAGAAATAGGGAACAATGTGAGCAGAAGTGCAGAGGCTGAAGAGAAAAGGACCTATATAGGAATAAGAAGTCACTTCAAATGTAGTATAAGAAGAGACTGCAGACTTCTTTCTTTGGTTCAGGGAACTTTTAGGTAAGTGGAATCTCTCTATTAATACTGGCTGGTACCTTCTTTGCAATTTTATGGGGTTGTCTAGAGCACCGAGAAATGAAATATGTTGTTCAGTGTCACATAATTAAAATGAGTCAGTCAGGATTTAATCTCTTCTTGATAGCTCTCTATTTCCAATACCAAGGCAGTAGACACTTGGAATAGGGTATACATGAAGGAAAGTATCATTCCTTTTGAAATAAATCCCTTTATATTGTCAGAAACACACATATACATGTACATATGACTTATATTTACTAGTATACATATTGTACCCATTCCCACCCCTTAGTAGCATGTAAAATTCAACTAATTCCTTTTTTTCTATGTATACTTTGGCTTAGGAATGTCTTGCCATTATTTTGCCCTTCACAAAATACTTTAATCAGAAGAGTGTGTCTCACAATTCCTTAAGCCTTCATCTAGAGCAATACTCAAAGCCTCAGACTACCTGCCCTAACTCCAAGACTCTGCATTTTGTCTAGAGCATGAGTAGTCAGTGAAGAGAGCAACTTGATTTTGACATTAAGACTTCATTCAATTTGCCAGTTTAAAAAATGCTCCTCTATCTCCAGTGCCTTGCATTTAACAGTCAATTAATAAAAGAAAAGAACTGAATGGAATTGAACCAGATCATTGAAAGGAAGAGTGGATTCAAATCTAGGAAGAGAGGAAAATGAACAAATGCTATTTAGTAAGAGTTAGGGAACTACTGAAAGTCCTTGATTAGAGAAGTTACATAACCACGATTATGAATTAACAAAATTAATCTGACAACAACACATAGGATATTTTAGAAAGAAGAGAATAGAGATAAATTTTTTTAAAAGGTTATTGAATTAGCACAGGCAGATGCTAAACAGCAATGGAAGTAGTAAGGAAGAGACTGATATGAGATGGATTGTGGAGAAAGAATTAGCAGAGCTTGGCAACTGGTTAAGTATGAAGGTTGATGAAGAGTGAAGAAGTTATAAATCACCAGTTCACCGGTCATAATAATCAAAACCAGAGAAGGATGGGAGGCAGCATGGAAGGCAGCTAGAGAGAGGGAATGAAGGATGTTAAACCAGTTCAAGAACTAGTTCCAAGTAGATCAGATCATTTGATGGAAAGCAATGTGCCACATGCACCTCCACCTAAAGAGGGAGGAGGTGTGGCCTCAAACAATGGGAATCCTTCATGAGCCCTTGGCTTTGGAAGTTGGGTAGGAATTTAGGATATCAGTTATATTCACTTTATTAGAGCAGGTAAAGCTTAAAATCATATCATCAGAGATGTTCATCTAAGTTAACTTGATAAGAATAAAGAAATCATTTTAAAAATGTTTATTAATTTAGACATTTTGTTTTGTTTAGGATCTCGGAAGGTGATGCTTATATTTTGCTGAGAGATTTTTCCCTCATCCTTAAATCTATCAGGTACCCTCTACACAAATTTCAGACATGTTTTGCCAACTAGATCACTACTTTCTATTGGGATTGACTTTGTTATTGGATCCTTTATGTTGGACCATTATTTTTTTCCTCCTTGATGGTACCTGAAGTGGGACCCCTTTGATTCTCCCAACAAAAATTGGAATCCTCAGGAGAATCTTGCTACTGCTTTACCTTTCTCAGAAGTCCTTCCTTGATAAAAATTCCTTGAGGACATAATTCCTTAATCCTTCATCCAAAGCAGTGATGAGAACACCATTTTGATATATAGCACCCTCATCATAGGGGCAAAGACAACTAGATTCAGGTCATCCTAAGTATCAACTTAAAGATGCTGGTCATGGTAGGGACCTTAGCGAGGGATGTTGCTTTTAACTTTCATAGTGTCCCCGCTGCCATATTTAGTGTATGGACCCATAACTTTCTGCATGTTTTACCTAACTGGTAGTGTTTCTGCTCCATCTGACTAATTCAGTTTTCCGGACATTACCTTAGTCTAAGATTTCAGATATGATCTAGTATTCCTATTTAAATCATTTACAGTATTTACTAAAATATTACTGTTTAAAGAACTCTATTAGGCACTGAAGGATATAATACAGAGTGGCAGGAAAATCTGGAAATATCTCCTTAAAGGACCAACACCAAAAAGGAAGTTTATTATTCTTGATAGGGAGGAAGTGCAAAAGATGTAATATAACTACATAGGTTTTGATGGTCTCTGAAATTTAGAAAATATTAATTATGGACAGGAAACTGAATTTTTAATGGAATTTTCCTGTTTCAAGAAGGTATTTTTCATTATATATTCTAAATATCTGTGAGGGTTTTTTTTTGGCAAGCATCACTTTGGAAATTAAGATTCTTCATCTTTCTCATAAAATTTGACCTGCAAATTGGGTTAAAGTCAAAGCTTCTGGAGAAATTATAAAGATGGGGAAGTATTTCTTATAAACTAAAATCCTGCCTACACAGACATATAAACCTTTTCTTCTTTTCTTTTACAGTGTTTCCTTAAGGGAATTATGTGAAGATGTGGATGACAATGTGGTGTTAGCATTTGAACAACTTAGTCAGAGTTTCACTGAAAAATTTGAAAAAATCTAAGAATCTCTCGTCTGGTACCCATCATCTGAGACTTTCTTTAAGTCCAACCTCACTTTTGTATATATTCTCATATTTTGATCATGTGCATTTTTAATAGTTTATTAGATCAATTTCCAAGTTTGATTACATAATATTATAAAACTTATAGCTTAACATTCAGGTTTTGGTACTACTAAGACAGCTTCTATCTCAAGATCTAGGTCATCTTTTACTTAATTTTTTTGAGTGGGGTTTAAGGGGAAGGAAAGTTTCTATTTGGGATTTCATTGTCATAGGATACACCAGTGTGGAAGAAATTTGTTCTTAGCTTATAGTCTTGAATCATTCCCTGGGACACTGAGAGGTTTCTTGATCTCTGCCGTAGAGCTAGTTTGCATTAGACTGAAGTCTCCTTGACTCCAAGGATGACTCTGTAACCACTGTACCATCCTGATTCTTAATTTACTCATACCATCAAAGGATCAGTCAGAGAAGCTTCTATAAGTACATTGAAGAACCAAGACATTAATTAGGCATTGAGTAGTTTAGTAGTGGACATGATAGGTTTGCTTTAGTAATCTATCTCACTTTCTATTAATTTTCAAACTAATGACTGTGGACCAGCTTTTCATTAAATATGTATTAAACAGCTATGTAGCCTTGGCTTCCTTAGGACTATGCTAATAAACCTGAGTAAGCTATTTTAAAATATTTCAAAATTTTTTCAAGAAACAAATGGAGGGTCAATATTTAGGAACCAAAGCAAATGATACTTGGTGCCTTATTTTTAGGGTAGCTATTATACTATTGCCAAAAGCATCCACTGCATCTCTACTAGTAGTGTTGACTATGAGGATGTTGATGATGTTGATGTGATATCACATTTATTTAATACTCCCATGGGTTATATAGCATTTTCCTCAAAACAAAATTTCATATAAACTCATATAGAACATTCAGGAGACTTCCGGGTTAATATGGCTGCAGTGTAGACATAGGATTCTTCCTCTACTCACCACTGACAAATACAGAGTCCCTCAAAAGGACAAAAAAAAACAAGTTCAGATGAACAAAGGGGCTCCACAGTAGGGCACACATAGAAGGTACATGGGATTTGAATATTTCTATGCTATAAAGGGATGGAATAGCTCCCACCAAAATGCAAGCTAATCAAAACTATCCCACTCCACCTATGGTTCCAGAGTTAGAGCCAGCATGCCAAAATTAGAGCGAGAAAGGGGCAATCTCTAGGTTCTTGGGAGCTGACTAAGAACACCAGGGACTTACTCCTGAGAGCAGCTAGACTTGCGACCCAAGGAGGCTAAAGAGTGCAGACCTTGGCACAGAGATAGAATAGAGAGGGGTAGCACACAGTAGAAGCTGTAGAGACTTGAAAAGTAGCCTCAGGTAAAAAGTGCCCTGTAGCTCTGTACATAGAGAGAGCTCCTCACACGGACTTCTGACTGGGAAGGGAATGAAAACCCAGCATTGCAATGGCCAGCAGCACCCAAGAAATACAATCGTCAACCACCAAGAAAAAACAAGAGAAAGGCACTGACCATGAATAATTTTTAAGAAGAAAAAAAAATCCAGACTAAAGGGGAGACAGCAGAGGACAAAAAAAACCAAATAAACACATCCAAACTTTCCCCCCCAAATAGAAATTAGCCACAAGCTCTTGAAGAGCTTAAATTTGAGTTGATGAATCAAATGCGAAAGACAGAAGAATCTTGGAAAGAAAAGTGGGAAATAGTTCAAAAAGAAAATAACAGTTTAAAAGACAGAATTTCCCAATTAGAAAAAGAAGCCCAGAAATAAAATGAAATGATAAGCAAATTGAAGACCAGAAATGACCTGCTAGAAGCCATGAAAAACAGGATAGATCAAACCAAAAGATAAATCAAAAGATCATAGCAGAAATCCAGTCTTTAAAGACTAGAATTGGGGAAGTAGAAGCTAATGATTTCACAAGACAGCAAGAATTGATAAAGTGAAGTCAAAAGACTAACAAAATAGAAGGAAACAAAATATCTCACTGAGAAAATTAGTGATCTTGAAAATAGATCTAGAAGAGACAATTTGAGAAACATTGATTTACCTGAAAACCCAGAAATAAACAGCAGCGTTGAGATCATACTACCAGAAATTATCCAAGAAAACTGCCCTGATATTCTTGAACAAGAAGACAAAATAGACATTGAAAGAATCTATAGGTCACTTCTATATTAAATCCTCAAAAGACAACCCCTCCCTCCAGGAATATAATTTCCAAAGTCAAAAGCTTCCAAGCTAAGGAGAAAATATTATAAGAAGTTAGAAAGAGACAATTCAGATATAAAGGAGCACCAGTAAGGATTACACAGAATCTGGCAGCCTCCACACAAAAGGACAGCAAGGCTTGGAATATGATATTCAGAAAGGCAAGAGAATTGGGTCTATAAACAAGGATCACCTGCCCATAAAAATTGACTATATATTTCCAGGGGAAAGTATGGGTCTTCAACAAAATAGAAGATTTCCATGTATTTGTAAACTCATATTAATGATTCCATTTATAGATGAGGAAACTGAAAGAAAGACAGGCTGTATTCCACTTGTATGAATTAATGATTTCCTGATGATATGACAAATCAAAATGTTTAATATATTACATAGAATGATGTTTTAAAAATATAGGAGAGGGAACTACTGGGTTAAAATGTCCACAGAGTAGAAGGAAGTGTCTTCTTCTCCTCACCACTGACCAATATAAAGTGCCTCAAAAGGACAAAAATCAAAATCAAATGAGTGCAGGAATTCTACTGTAGGGCACAGCCTTGAAGATAGGCAAGGATTGGGCATTTCCACACTATAAGGGGGTAAAATGATTCCTACCAAAGCGCATGCTGATCACTCTCTCCCCCACTCCACTTAAGGTGCCAGAGTTAGAGTGAGTACAGGGAAATCTCTAGGTTCTCATGGGGCTGGTTGAGCATACCACAGACTTACCCCTGAGGGCAATTGAGACTTGAGATCCCAAGCCTGAGGTACGTAGACCTTGGTCACAGAGATAGGTCAGAGAAGACCACAGTAGACATGGTGGAGACTGAAAAATAGCCTCAGTGTAAAAACTACTCTGTAGCTAGAAAGAGAGAGAGCTACCTACCCTCCTCACTCAGACTTCTGGCTTAGAAGGGAATTAAAAATAACATAACAATGACCACAAACACCCAAGAACTAAAATCTACAACTACCAAAAATAAGAAAACCCTCTGACTCTGGATAAATTCTATGGAGAAAAACATCAGATTGCAGAGGAGATGGCAGAGAGTGACAAACAAGCAAACACATTGAAACTTTCCAAAATAATGGAAATTGTCACAAGCTCTTGAGGAATTCAAATTTGAGTTTAGGAACCAAGTAAGAAAGATAGAAGAAACTTGGCAAGAAAAGTGGAAAATAGTTCAAGAAAAAAATAATTGTTTAAAAGACATCTCCCATTTGGAAAAAGAAACTCAGAAATCACATGAAATGATAAGCAAATTGGAGACAAGAATTGATCTGCCAGAAGTCATGAAATGCAGGATAGATCAAACCTAAAAGGAAAGTCAAAAAATCATAGCTGAAAGCCAGTCTTTAAAGACCAGAATTGGGCAAATAGAAGCTAATGATCTCACAAGAGAGCAAGAATTAATAAAGCAAAATAAAAAGAATGACAACATAGAAGAAAACATGAAATATCTCTTTGAGGAGATGATGGACCTGGAAAACAGGTCTAGGAGAGACATTTTGAGAATCATAGGTCTTACCTGAAAACCTAGATAAAAACAGAAACATTGATATCATATTATAAGAAATTATCCAAGAATGTTGCCCTGATATTCTTGAACAAGAGGGCAAAATAGATATTGAAAGAGTCCATAGATCACCCTCTACATTAAATCTTCAAAAGACAACCCCCCAGGAACGTAATTGCTAAATTCAAGAGCTTCTAAGCTAAGGAGAAAATATTACAAGAAGAGAGAAAGAGACAATTTAGATATCAAAGAGCACTATTCAGGATTACACAGGATCTGGCAGGCTTTTCACTAAAGGACCTCAAGGCTGTCATAGTCAGACTCTGGGAGCTGAGAGTCTCACCTTGATTGACAGGTGAAGACAGTTGGAGAGTGGAATGTTCCCAGAGGCCAGGAAGACAGGAGGAAAGGCAGTTGGCCAGAAAGGATATAAATAACCTGGAAGCCCCCTGAGAGGGACCCTTTCTCTTTTGGGGACCCTTTTGGCTTTGGCTTTGACTTTGCCTTTGCCTTGACTGAGCTTTGCCTAAACTCTTGCCTTGGACATTTGATCTTGAACATTGATTGACCTGTGGGTCAGACCATGGATACTCTGATTCTCTCTGAATCCCCTAGATATTTAGGCACCTAAACCATCTCTAGATATTTAGGTATCCTGGGCCGGGGTGGGGGGATCTAGGAAGTGGGTAGGAGAAGAAGAAGAGGGTGGAAAAAGTGGTAATTCTTGAAGGCTGTAGGACTGGCACAACAACTGGCAGTAAGAAGCTGAGGGAGACATCAACATTTGTGACATCCAAACAGATTGCTTGCTCTGGTTTGGCAGTGGCCAGGCTGAGCCAGAGGAGGTGAAGACCAAGCCAGCATTACTGAAAGCCTACAGTCCTAAGGGATTATTGTCATAGATTTCGTGATAAAGTCACCTATTCCCCAACCCGTTCCTGATCATTCCTTTCCCTTGTATACAACATAGATAAAAATTATTAAGTACCTTCCTGGAGTAGTTATCCTATCACCACTCTGGGGAGGGAGCAATGCAGTCAGATGAATGTTATCCAAGGCTGATAGAGCCCAATACTAATAATCAATCAACCCCAGGTGGGATCTGAAAGGCTTTCCCATCCACTGACCTTCAGGGATCCTGCCTGGGCACTGTTATAATGAAGGACAGTTATTATTACATCCAGCTGGGTGGCAGGACTTGGGTGTCCCTGCACCAGGCATTAGGGGAACCAAACCACAGCTTCCTCAGATTATATACAGATTAATAACAACTATCATAACTAGCCTTAGTAATATTAGTAGCAGTATAGAGATTATCCTTCTCTCCTTTATTTTTATAACAAGGTTTGAAATATACTATTCAGAAAGGCAAGAGAACTGGGTCTACAACCAAAGATCACCAACCCATTAAAACTGACTGTATACTTCCAGAGGAAAGTATGGGCATTTAACAAAATAGAAAATTTCCAAATATTTGTTAAGAAATTACCAGAAGTAAATGGAAAATTTGATGTCCAAACAAAAAATTCAAGAGAAACATGGAAAGGTAAACAAGAAAGAGGGAAAAAAAATTTTTTAGGACATCAGTAATGTCAAATATGTTATATTCCCATATGGAAAATGATATTTGTAAGTATGAAAAACTGTATTCACTCTCATAGTAGTTAGAATTATTCATAAGTAGAGGTTGGGGTACTAGTGGTTTCAGATGATATGGTAAAAAGGGGGGGGAATAGAAGATGACACCAAGAGAAACTTGAAGGAAGAAGAGAAATAGAATAAATTGTACCACATAAAGAGGCACATGGGAGGGGGAGGGGAAAATACTATTATAAGGAGGAGAGGAAGAGAGTGCTAATAGGTAATATTTAAATCTTACTCTCAGTGGAATGGATTCTGAGAGGGAAGAGCATCTAGATCCATCAGGGTATCAAATTCTATCTTAGAGTACAGGGAATCTGAGAGGGAAAAACCAGGATGGGGAGTACCTAAAGGCAGTGAAAGAGAGGGGGAGGGAATTTAATAGACACTAAAGAAAAATAAGAAGGGAATAAGAAGGGAGGGGTTGGAAGGTTGGAGGGATTAGAGGGAATGATTAAAAGCAAAATAATGGTATAGAAGGAAATAGTGAAGAAGGAAGGGTAGGACTAGGAGAGGAAATCAAAATGATGGGGAATACACAGGTGATAATCATAACTCTGAATGTGAATGGAATTAACTCACCCATAAAATGGAAGCAAGTAGCACAATGGATTAGAAACCAAAAATCCTACTCTATGTTGTCTATAAGAAACACACATGTGGCAGGTAGAAACAACACAGGATAAAGATAAGAGGATGGAGCAAAATCTATTGGTCATCAACTGAGAATAAAAAGGTTGGAGTTACAATCATGATATCTAACAAAGAAAAGGTAAAAATAGATCTGATTAAAAGAGATAGGGAAGATATTATATCCTAATAAAGGACAGGATAGACAATGAGGAAATAGCAGTACTCAACATATATGCACCAAATGGTATAACATTCCAAATTTTTAAAGGAGAAACAACTGGAGCTTGAGGAAATATAGATAGTAAAACTATAATAGTGAGAGACCTGAATGTTCCTCTTATCAGATCTAGATAAATCAAACCAAAGAATAAATAATAAGGCGGTAAGAGGTGTGAATGAAATCTTAGAAAAATTAGAGTTAATAGATATATGGAGAAAAATAAATAGGAACAAAAAGGAATACCCCTTCTTTTCAGTAGCACATGGTAAGGCAGTGATGGGCAAACTACAACCTGTGGGTCAAATGTGGCCCCCTGAAATATTCTATGTGACCTTGCGACATTAATCCTAATTTGACAAATACAATGAGTAGGATACAATAACAATGAAATTTTGAAAGAGTTGCCTTTGAAACAGACTCACAGATGAGCATTTCCTTTCCTTTGGCCCCCTCTTTAAAAAGTTTCCCTATCACTGTACTAGGGCATAAAAAATGGCAAACAAGTGTAAAAAAATAGAAATAAAAATGCAACCTTTTCGGATCATAATGCAATAAAAATAATAATTAGTAAGGGTACATAGAGAGGCAAAAAATTAATTGGAACATTAATGATATGATTCTCCAAAATTGGCTGGTTAAAGCACAAATCATAGAAACAATTTATAATTTCATTGAAGAGAATGACAAAGATGAGACATCATATCAAAATCTATGGGATGCAGCCAAAGCAGTAATCAGGGGAAAATTTATAGCTTTGAGTGCATATATTAATAAATCAGAAAGGGAAGAGGATAATGAATTGAGTAGTCAAAAAAAAATAGAAAGTGAATGAATTAAAAATCTCCAAATAAAAACTTAATTAGAAATCCTAAAAATTAAAGCAGAAATTAATAAAATTGAAGGTGAAAGAACTATTAAATTAATAAATAAGATTAGGAGCTGGTACTTTGAAAAAACAAATAAAATAGATAAAGCACTGGTTAATCTAATAAAAAAGGAGAGATGAAAACCAAATTTACAGTATTAAATATGAAAAAGGTAACATCACCTCTAATGAAGAAGAAATTAAGTTAATTATTAAGAAGTATTTTGTCCAATTATATGATAATACATCAATCAAGGTAATATAGATGAATATTTACAAAAATGTAAACTGTCTAGATTAATAGAAGAGGATATATAATACTTAAATAATCCCATATTAGAAATAGAAATTGAACAAGCCATCAAAGGACTCTCTAGGAAAAAAAATCCCATAGCCAGATGGAATCACAAGTGAATTCTATCAAACATATAAAGAACCACTAACCCCAATGTAATACTATTTGATAAAATAAGCAAAGAAGGAGTTCTACCAAATTCCTTTTATGAATCAAATATGGTACTTATTCCAAAGACAGGCAGATCAAAAACAGAGAAAGAAAAGTGCAGACAAATCTCCTCAATGATTAGAGTTGCAAAAATCTTAAATAGAATATTACCAAAAAGAGTCCAGCAAGTGATCATGAAGATTATCCAATATGATCAGGTGGTTTAATATTAGGAAAACCATCCACATAATTGAGTATATCAACAACCAAACCAACAGAAATCACATGATTATCTCAGTAGATGCAGAAAAAGCCTTTGACAAAATGCAACCCTCATTATTATTGAAAACTCTGGTGGGGACAGCTGGGTGGCTCAGTGGATTGAGAGTCAGACCCAGAAATAGGAGGTCCTATGTTCAAATTTGACCTCAGAATCTTTCTAGCTGTGTGACCCTGGGCAAGTCACTTAACCCCCATTGCCTAACCCTTACCACTCTCCTTCCTTAGAACCAATACCCAGTATTGATTCTAAGACAGAAAGTAAGGGATTAAAAATAAAAAAGAAAGTAAAAACTAGAAAGTATAAGAATAAAAGAGCCTTTCCTAAAAACAATAATGAGTCTATATTTAAAACCATCAGCAAGTATCATCTGCAATGGGGATAAATTATAAGCCTTCCCAATAAGATCAGGAGTGAAACAAGGATGCCCATTATTACCTCTATTATTTAACATTGTACTAGAAACACTAGCACTAGCAATCAGAGAAGAAAAAGAACTTGAAGGGGTTAAAATAGGCATTGAGGAGACTAAACTACCATTCTTTGCAATTGATAAGATGATCTACTTAAAGAATCTTAGAGAATCAACTAAAAAGCTAGTGGAAATAATCAACAACCTTTAGCAAAGTTGCAGGATACAAAATAAACCCACATAAATCATCAGCATTTCTATATACTTCCAAAACATATCAGTAGCAAGGGTTAGAAGGTGAAAATCCATTTTAAATCTCCCTAGACAATATAAATACTTAGGAATCTATTTGCCAAGAGAAAGACAGGAATTATATGAACACAACTACAAAACACTTTCCACACAATTAAAACAAAATCTAAACAACTGGAAAAACGTTAATTGCTCATGGTTAGGAAAAGCTACCATAATAAAAATGACAATCCCACCCAAATTAATTTACTTATTCAGTGCCATACCTTTCAAACTATCAAGAAACTTTTTTTACTGAATTAGAAGAAATTATAACAAAGTTCATTTGGAAAAACAAAAGATCAAGAATATCAAGAGAATTAATGAAAAAATAAGGTGAAGGAAGGGGGACTAGTAGTACCAGATCTTAAACTACAATGAAACAGTTGTCATCGAAACCATATGGTACTGGCTAAGAGACAGAAGGGAGGATCAGTGGAATAGACTTGGGCTAAATAAACTCAACAAGATAGTGTAAGATAAACCCAAAGATCTCATTGTTGGGACAAGAACTGAAATAAGTGAGTGGGGGTACCTGATAAAAGTCAATAGATTTGCATTTGAGTTTTGCACCAATTGAGTTGAACTCCATGTGACTGATCAAGGCTGAAGCCCAGGTGTAGACTTCAATTCCTGTGGGATGTTGGCAACTTGATCTGACTTCTCTCTCATGATGTCATAAACAAAGAACTTTGTTTATTGTACAAAACACAGGATGGGTAAGTGGACCAGGGAGATGGAGTCCCTAGCTTTAATAAATTCTTATCTCCTCCCCTCAGCCTGAACTGCAATGGTTGCTTCAGTCCCAATAAATTGAGCTACACTCACTACTCTCTATCTACCTAAAATAATATTTAGCTATTTACTCCTGACTAGCTGGTCCACTAATAAAACAGGAACACTGTACAGTTTGTCAGATAAGACAGTGAGAGGCCCAAAGGTTGGAGCCTGAGTTGTCTGACTCTATTTTAGGATAGATAGTTTGGGTCCTTGAAACTCACATAAAACAGATGATTGAGATGGGAACCAGGGTCACAGGTTTCAGGATCACAGATGGTCTCTTGAAATCAGGAACCTCCAAGCTGTGTCAGGAACCTCAGCTTCCTCCTGTAGCCCTATATCAAAAATGCCACAGGAAGTAAGCCTCAGTTCTCCTCAGTCTCCAGAGATCAAAGTACCCCCTTTGGAATCCAATTGTCTCTTCTTCAGCGTTCCACCTGTTGACATGGAATCTAGAGTCCCCAAACTTGTGGCTTAGTGAGGTATGATGAACCCCAAGTTTAGAAATAGTTTGTAGGTTGAGGACCCCCAAAGCTTGTGCTTGTTCCCTGTTCCCATGAGAATCCACCCTGAAGGGAATCTCAGGCTGGCAGTTGCAGACTGAAAAATGGACCCTAGGGTAAATGCTAAATACCCTTTTGTCCTAGGTAGTCTTCTCCATTGTATCAAAGACCCTTCCTAGGAAGACTACCTGGGCAGAGACCATTCCTTTAGTATCCATTGTGTAAGCAGCCCCTTTGCCTTAAACCCTACCCTCTAGCTATAATCCCTTTCTCTAGCTTGATTGTATCCTGTCAGTATAATGTCAATCATCTCTACCAGCCCCTGGATCTTCCCAAATGGTATATAAGTTCCCCAATTTCTTTTGTTCCTGGGAGTCGTCATCTAGTGCGGTGTCACTCCCAGGGGTATCAGGGAGCAGAGCGAAGCAGTGTTCATTTAGACTCTGCACAAGGCGCAGCTCTGCATAAGAGGCCAAGTAGCCCTCATCCCCCTTTCCCTTGATTAAAGAGTGGTTTTGTGACTATTTAATAGTTCTGCTTTTTTTCTAAGTTAATACACCCATTCCAGAATGGGAGCCCATATCGTTTCATGCATGTGCCACGCTGCCTGCAAAGTATTTGCATGTACAGACCCTTTGCAAATCTATTCCCTCTATTCTTTCCTAATGGAACCAACTGTTTCACAAAAACTTCTGAGAAAATTGGGAAACAGTATGGGAGAAATTAGGTTTAGATCAACATCTCACACCCTAAACTAAGATAAATTCAGAATGGGTGAATGACTTGAATACAAAGAAGGAAAGTATAAGTAAATTAGGTGAACATAGAATGGTATACCTGTTAGATCTATGGGAAAGGAAAGATTTTAAGACCAAGCAAGAGATAGAGTATATTATAAAATAAAATGAATAATTTTGATTAAATTAATTAAATTAAAATAATTTGATTAAATTAAGACATTTTTGTACAAACAAAACCGATGCAACCAAAATTAGAAGGGAAGCAACAAATTTGGAAAAAATCTTCATGACAAAAACCTTGGACAGAGGTCTAATTACTCAAATTTATAAAGAGCTAAATGAATTGTACAAAAAAATTAAGCAATTCCCCAATTGATAAATGGGCAAGGGTCATGAATAGGCAATGTTCAGATAAAGAAATCAAAACTATCAATAAGTGCATGAAAAGGTGTTCTAAGTTTCTTATAATTAGAGAAATGCAAATCAAAAAAACTCCGAGGTACCCCCTCATACCTAGCAGATTGGTTAATATGACATCAAAGGAAAGTAATAAATGTTGGAGGGGGTGTGGCAAAGTTGGGACACTAATGCATTGCTGGTGGAGTTGTGAATTGATCCAACCATTCTGGAAGGCAATTTGGAACTATGCCTAAAGGGCTTTAAAAGACTGCCTGCCTTTTGATCCAACCATACCACTGCTGGGTTTATATCCCAAAGAGCTAATGAGGAAAACTACCTGTATAAAATATTTATAACCTCACTCTTTGTTGTGGCAAAAAATTGGAAAATGGGGGGATGCCCTTCGATTGGGGAAAGGCTGAATAAATTGTGGCATCTGCTGGTGATGGAATACTACTGTACTAAAAGGAATTATGAAATGGAGGAATTCCATGTAAATTGGAAAGACCTCCAGGAATTGATGAGAGTGAAAGGAGCAGAACCAGGAGAATATTATACACAGAGATGGATGCACTATGGCAAATCGAATATAATGGACTTCTCTACTAGCAGCAATGCAATGATCCAGGATGATTCTGAGGGACTTATGAGAAAGAACTCTATCCACATCCAGAGAAAGATTTGTGGGAGCAGAAACACAGAAGAAAGCCATTTGATTCATCACATGGTTCAATGAGGATATGATTTGGGATGTAGATTCTAAACAATCACTCTAGTGTAAATATTAGTAATATGGGAATAGATCTTGGTCAATGAGACATGTAAAACCTAGTGGTATTGCTTGTTGGTTATGGGAGGGTGGTGGGAAAAAAAGAGGTAAGAACATGAATCATGTAAACATGGGAAAATATTTGTAATTAATTAAACAATAAAAATATAGGATATTCTATATTTTAAGAAAAAATTAATATATGCCTTGAAGGCTCATTCCCCAATTGAAGGGCATACCCTTGCTTTCCAGTTTTTTGCCACCACAAAGAATGCTGCTAAAAAAATAAAAAAATAAATAAAATACAATTTTCTTGAGGACAGAAAATATATTTTTCTTTGCTCATATTGTATCTGCAACACTTAGTACAGTTCCTAGACCATAGCTTATGCTTAATTAAACATTATTGACTTGATTTGAAAAAAATCATGTTGATTGGGTTTACTACAAATTTATATTATAAAAACTCAAATGGACCATTACCCAGAACAAACAAGTCCTTTTCTACTTCCATAATCAATTCACCCACACACTATCACTATTTCATGTCTAGTCTTGCCTCCTTGAGCTTTTGACCTCTCTATTGCTCCCACCTCTCAAATGAGGATCTCACTTCATTCTTTAATCTCTTTAACCCTCTTCTCATATCACCTTATTCAGAAATATTCCTCCACTAGCACCTCCTTTACCCTATATCAAAGGAAGAGATGACTGTTGACTTCAATAAATAAAATCTCTCTGATTTCATTTCATCCCATCCCATTCTTTCTTCACCAGCATATTTTCCCTTCTATCATCCAAACTCTCAGTAATCTTTATTCAAATTTCCCTGTCTACTTGCTTCTTCCTTGCTGCCTGGAAATATACACAATTCTAATATTATCATGTCTGCTAGTTACCATTATGCCCTCTTCCTTCTCTTATCCAATTAGAAACCCTTCGAAATCTGACTTAACAACTTCATCACTCAACTGAAACTATTCTCTCCAAAGAGGATAATGTTCTCCAAATTGCCTTTAAACTCATGCCTCCTCCCTACAGTTGTGAATCTAACATTCATTTTTCTTCTATTTGTTTATTGTATATTTGTAAAATAATTAGATCTGCTATGAATTCTTAGTAGTCTATGGTTTGAGATTTGGATCTAATCTCATTTCTCACCATTCACTTGATTATATAAAAACATGCAGTCTATTTTTCTCCCATCAGAAAGACATTGTATTCAAAATAAAAAAAATAGATTGGAGAAACTTCTTCCAGTTAAATATTTGTAAGGTTGGTTGTTTACATGCAAATAAAAGATTTTACATTAGTCCCTATCACATTTCATCTTTTTAGATATTCCAAACCTCTCATATGACAAAATATTTTTCAATCTTGAATATTGTCCTGTATGTTATCAATTCTTCCAAGCTTTGTATAACTTAAATTTGTGATGAGTGTGCCATTGACGTCTTTACTTAAGATAGAGGCAGATATTACATAGTAGAAGGTGAAGCAGAAATCCCTAAGGCACTCCACTGAACATTCTCTTCCAAGTTGTTACTGGACCATTAACAATTAATATTTGAGCACTGATGCTTCAAAGAAAAGCAAAAAAAAATACCTTCAAGGAGTCAACAGTCTTAATATGAAGGAAAATATAGAGGGAGGAAAAGAAAGTGAGAAGAAATAAGATAGAATGTAAGAAAGAAAGAAGAGAAAACAAAGAAGGAAAAGAGAAAGAAAGAGAAGATAAGAAAGCAGAGGATATAATCAAGGTAGATTTAGAAAAATGGATTTTTGACCTTAATATACAATATGACATATGATGAAAAATTAAAGAATAGGTGTCCAAAATTCTGTGAACTCCATACCAAATCATATAAAATAAGTGAATATAGTGAAAGGAATTCAAATGGCCCATTAAGAAAAATAGAAGAAAAATACAAAATATCTCACTGGAAAAAGAGCTGTCAAAAATAAAGAAAAAGAATTTAAGTATTACTGGACCATCTGAAAGCCATGATATAAAAGCACCTAGAAATAATATTTTTTAAAAAATTATCAAGGCAAACTGACCTGATATCTTATATATGGAGACTAAAAAGAAATTGAAAGAATCCACTGATCACCACCCAAAAGAGATCCCAAAATGAAAACTCCCAGAAATTCATTATAAGCACATTCCAGATCTCCAAGGTCAAGGAAAAAATATTATAAGCAGTCAAAAAGAAACAATTCAATTATCATGGAGCCAGAATCAAGATCACATAAGATTTAGCAGCTTCCCCATTAAAGGAAAAGAGGGCTTGGAAAAGGATACTCCAGGAGGCAGAGGAGCAAGAATTACAGCCAAGAATAATTTACCCAACCAAACTTAACATAATTCTCCATGTGGACAACTTACATTTATTAAAAAAGAGAACTCTTAAACATTCCTGATTCAAAGGCCAAAGCTAAACAAAAAAAATCTGACAATCAGATACAAGACTGAAGTGAAGCATTAAAACTACATTCTTTTATGTGAAGTCAATTCATGTAATTCTGAAGAACTTTATTAGAGAAATTAAAAGGAGTCTAAATAGACAGCATGCACGAGTGTGAATCAATTATGTTGGAATGGTCTCAAAAAAATGGAAGGGTGAGAAAGTATATATTGGAAAAGGTGGGAATGGAGAAATAAATGGGGAAAATTACCTTATGTAAAAGAGGTAACAAGGAGAAGCTGGTAGAGTGGAGGGGAAAATGGGGATTGATGGTGAACAATACTTGAAATTCATTCTCATTCAAACTGATTCAAAGAGGGAAGAATAAAATATGCAAACAGAAAGTGTTGAGTAAAGAATTCTGTTGTATTCAACAGGGAAATGGGAGGGGAAAGGGATAAAAAATGGGGCAGAAAATAAAAGAGAGGGCTTAAGGGAGGCAGTAGTCAGAAGCAAATTATTATTTATTTTTTTCCAGTTATACTTATACCTTCAACACCATGGCTTTCCCCATTTAGTTTAACTATATGGCAGGGTGGCATTTGAAATTAAATGGGATTTTTTAAAGAAGCTTTGCAGAAGATGGCATGCAAAGGCCAGCAGATTACCCAGAAAAAAGTTTAGAACTTCAGAAATGCTTACTAATCCAGACTTTAAAAAAAAAAAGATATTCCAAATACCTCATAAAAGAAAAAGAAAAACAAATCAGTCTTCCCTGGTACAAATTAAGGGTCAAAATATTTTATGTGGATTTTCCAAATCACAGGAGTATTGGGCCCCTAATCTCCATGATGTGCTAGGGATAATTGTACATATGAAAATAATTTTTAACAATCATTAAAAACGTTGATCTCTACATTTTCTCCCTGCCTTCTCTTTTCCCTCATTGAGAAGGAAAGCAATTTGATAGGTTTTATATTTACAGTCATGCAAAATGTATTTCCGTATTAGTCGTGGGGAATAAAGACAGAATAAATCTAGTTCCACCCTCCCTCTGTCCCCCAAAAAATAAAAAGAAAAGAAAGTAAAAAAATACTTTGTTCTGCATTCAGATGCTATCAGTTTTTTCTCTGGAGATGCATAGCATTTTTATACCATGAATCCTTTGGAATGGTTTTAGAAAATTTTATTGCTAAGAATAACTGTTATTCATAGTTGATCATTGCACAATATTCCTGTTATTGTGTAAAATGTACTCCTAGTTCTTCTCACTTCACTTTGCATCAGTTGATGCAAATAAGTCAAGATTTTTCTGAAATCATCTTGATCATCATTTCTTATAGCACAATAGTATTCCATCACAATAGTGTGTGTGCACATATATATATATACATGCATATAAATATGACATATATGACATATATACATATATATATATATAACAAATGTTAGAGATAATGTGGAAAAATAGATACAATGTATTATTGATGGAATTGTGAACTGATACAACTATTCAGGAGAACTGTTTGGAATTATAGCCCAAAAACCTATAAGCTGTGCCTGTCCTTTGTTGTAGTTAACCGTATTGGACTTAAATTCAGCCTGTTCAGTAAGCTGCTTCCTGGGCAAGCTGCTTCTTGGCCCCAGCCTTGTTCAGTCTCCTGAAACCCCCAGACCCAAATGTTTCCCAGAACTGCTCCCTTATCTTCCCCCTATGACAAACCTAAAAATGTTGCATGAAGCTATCTTATCACCTCCCTGATAAATATTTGACCCCCTTAACGAATGTTTACTCCCTTAATGAATATTTGCCAAATGCTTCCTGACCCCTGACCCTGAAACCCCCCTTGATGACTGTTCCCAGACCCTCCTCTCCAGAAACCCTATAAAAACTCTTGGCTAAGAATTCCACAGGGCCGGCCAGGCAAGCCTCTCTGCTTACCAACCCTACTATATTTGCTAGTAAATAAATGAGCCTCTTCTTGCATATTGCACTGTCAGTGTGATTCCTCCAGCCACGACTAAACCTGGGTTAGGTATTAAAATTTGGGTATAACAACCACTACTAGGTCTGTATCCTAAAGAAATAAAAAGGAAAAAAATGAACTATACGTACAAACATTTTCATGAGTTCTCTTTTCTCTTTAGAGGTGACAAAGAATTGGAAATGAGGGCATGCCCATCAATTTTGGGGGAATGACTGAACAAGTTGTGATGCGATCATTATGGAATACTATTGTGTTATAAGAAATGAGGAAATGATTGATTTTAGCAAAAAATTAGATGAACTAATGAAGAGAGAAATGAAAAAAATCAGGAGATTATTATAAACTGCAACTATTTTATAATGATTATCAACTATGAAGGACTTAGCTCTTCTGATCAATTTAATGATCCAGAGCAATTAGTAAAGACTACATTGCTGTCTATTTCCATAGAGAGGGAGCTGTTGAATTCTGAATCAAAATGGAAGCATAATTTATTTTTATTTTTACTTTTCTTGCTATTTTGTGACATGACATTGCTTACCTTCTCAATGTTTATGGGGCTGGAAGGAGAGCTTTTTGAATTCTTTTAAAAAAAATCTTAAAATAAATAAATAATAAAATTGATAAAAGAAAGAAAGAAAGAAAAGAAATCATGAAGATTAAAAAAAAAAAAAAGATTGCTTAACCTGGGTTTCACTAGAGGGTTACAGCTTTGTTTCAATATAACTGGTTTCCTTTAACACTCTGCATATTTTATTTTATTCATTTCATGCTTTTCAAAAGAGTTTCATGCACCTTTAAGATTGGACAATATGACAGTAAAGGAAAATAATACATGTTGGACTGGATGTGGCAGAATTGGGAAACTAATGAATTGCTGATGGAGTTGTGAATTGATCCAATCATTATGAAAGACAATTTGGAATTATGCCCAAAGGGTTTTAAAAGAATGCATGCTGGGGGCAGCTGGGTGACTCAGTGAATTGAGAGCCAGACCTAGAGACAGAAGGTCCTGGGTTCAAATCTGGCCTGAGACACTTCCTAGCTGTGTGGCTCAGGGCAATTCACTTGACCCCCATTGCCTACCCTTACCACTCTTCTGCCTTGGAACCAATACACAGCATTGATTCCAAGACTGAAGGTAAGAGTTTTAAAAAAAAATCTCTTTGGAATACAAAGCTAGTAGTGGAATTGCTGGATCAAAAGGCATGCATTCCTTTTTTTTTTTTTTTTTTTTTTTTTGATTTCCACTACTAGGTTTGAATCTCAAAGAGAATTTTTTGTTAAATCCTTACCTTCTGTCTTGAAATCACTACTGTGTATTGGTTCCAAGGCAGAAGAGTGGTAAGGGCTAGGTAATGAGGGTCAAGTGACTTGCCCAGGGTCACACAGCTAGGAAGTGTCTGAGGCCAGATTAGAACTCAGGATCTCACATCTCTGGACCTGGCTATCAATCCACTGAAGCACCTAGCTGCCCTCTCCAAAAGAGATTTTTAAAAATTTGGATGGGCCCATTTTTCCAAAGAAATTTATAGTTGCACTTTTTAAGTTAGCAAAAATTGGAAACTGAGGGGATGTTCCTTAATTGAGGAATGGCTGGACAAATTCTGATATATGATGACAATAAAATACTATTGTGCTATAAGAAACAATGAAGTGGTTGATTTCTATAAGAACTGGAAGGACCTACATGAACTGATGCAGAATGAAATAACTAGAGCCAGGAAAACATTATTCACGGTAACTGAAACATTGTGGGATGATCAAATATAAGACTTTGATACTAACAATTATCCAGGACAATTCTAGGGACTTAGGACAAAGAATGCTGTCCACATCTAGAGAAAGAAGTGTTGGAATAGAAATGCAGAAGAAAACATCTGATTTATTACTTGTTTATTTGGGTATATGATTAAGGGTTTTGGTTTTAAAATTGTACTCTATTATAAAAATGAATAATATGGAAATAGGTATGGAGTGATAATGCATGTAAAACCCAGTGGAATTGCTTGTCAATTATGGGAGAGGGGAGGAAGAGGGGAGGGAGACAACATGATAAATATAACCTTGGAAAACTTATGTGTAGATTTGTTACTGGAATAAAATTAAAAAAAAAATTTCAATGTTCTCTAACACTGCCAAAGGGAACCATGACACAAAAAGGTTAATTAGCTCTACGTTAAAGTAATACTGCCTTATAGTACATATGCTCAGCATTTCTCAAAAGAGAGTGGAGGATGCCATGGTAAGAGGAAAGGATTAATGAGGTTTATCTATGTGCTCCATCAATGTACTCTCTATAAGTGAACTAGAAAGATTTGGAAAGGAGTGAAAAGATTGTAAGTGTTGGAACTTACATTGCTGGAAGCCACTCTTGTTGGGATCACAGACTTTCTTCTGTATGCATTTAATTCTATCCACCCTGATATCAGAGAAGATGAGTACACCATAAGAAGCAATAAACTTGTCCTAGGTTTCTCCAGATCACAAAACTTGAGCCAGTGAATAGAAGTTACAAGGAGACAGAGAGTAGTATAGTAAAGGGAAATATGTCCTAAATGTTGGTGTTCAGCAATGGAAGGAGCTGCCTCTTGAAGCAGTGAGCTCCCTATCTCTGGAGGGACATCGATAATTAGGTTGAGAGGTAAAGGGAATCTTAGAGACTATATAGACAGTCAAAAAATCATGAACCATTTATTAAGCACCTCAGTATGCTAGGCACTATGCGACATGATGGAGATAGAAAAAAGAGGCAAAAGACAGTTCCGTTCCTGCCTTCAAGGAGTTAACCGTCTGATATCTAATCACTTAGAGGATTTTAGGTAAAGGCTAGGTAAATAGCACGTTTATTTGGTGATTTTATGTTTGCTAAGAACTTTCATTAACATTATTGCAATACAAATTGTGCAAATAATTTTTTTATATTTTTTACTGAGTTAAGGTCAATGAATATTCTCCCTTTTTCTCACCATGTGGTCAGCCCATCTTTTTAAAACCCAGCACTTTAATAACTCTCTTAAAATTGCTTCCCCTTTACAATTCTTCATTAATAACACCATGCAATTTACTCATTCCCACCATGTGCCTCTCTCAGGCATTTCTCAACTCTAATTCTTCAGAGTGTAAAGTTTCAAGAATTTTAACCATGTGATACTGCAGGAAGAATATTGATTTTTAAAATGATGGACCTTTGTTTCTTGGAGCAATTTGGTATCATTAAAAACTTCTGACAATTTGCTAAGACTGTAATGGGATCATATGGGTGCTACTGTATGTTTATGATTTATTTTCCAGAGACAACTTCCTTTTGGATAAAGAGAAAGGGATCAAAAGTCAACTTAGCTAGTGATAAAGACAGCATAAGGACTTTTCACTTTCTTTCAGTCCTAGGAAATGAAACTTAACTTGCTTAGGAGAAATTACTTAGTCAGGAAAGGGGAAGGAGCATTACTGCACACATCTGTCAGCACAGGGCTGCAGAGCTCTTCTAAATCATATTGTCAATTTTCTCTTTGAGGACCCAGACCAAGGCAACAAAGAAGAAGCAAGTGTACTACAAGAGGTAAGAACAGAATGGAGATAAACCAGTTCTCCTTTTTTTTTTTAAACCCTTAACTTCCATGTATTGGCTCCTTGGTGGAAGAGTGGTAAGGGTGGGCAATGGGGGTCAGGTGACTTGCCCAGGGACACACAGCTGGGAAGTGTCTGAGGCTGGATTTGAACCTAGGACCTCCCGCCTGACTCTCAATCCACTGAGCTTCCCAGCTGCCCCCCAGTCCTCTTTTTTTTTATTTCCAGTTTCAGTGGCTGTCAGAAGGAGAAGCAGGCAAGTAGGGATTTAAATCTTATTTGGGGCTTGAAGTTTTTTCCCAAAGTAGAAAAGTTCATTTCCAAGTCAGTGTTTTCTAATTTTTAAGTAAGTTTTAAATTCAAATGGAAGTCACGAATTATTTTTATTATTAATATAATTTATTTTCAGCAGAATATTATTCAGTTATTCTGTGGTACATTCAGTATATACCCACTGACACAACTGAGAGCTTGTATTTCTCATTTTTTAACAATTATAGTTTAGAGGACTTTTGTGTAGAACAACTACATTCCAGATTAAAAGGAACTTGGGTCCCAGATATCTATAAATGAAACTATAAGAGCTAGTATGCAGAGAAGGTAACTGAGTCATTTATGCTAGAGTCTTTAAGAATGACTGTAAATTGAGGAAAACCTTTAGCAGAAAGTATTCATGTCCTAATAATGCCATTCTGGAGTTCCATTTCCTTATATTTTATCAGTTAGATTATTAAAGATAACTTGGCTTGAGTTTTGTAATTTTGGATTCCAGAAATAATTAAAGCTGTGTTTCTGAAGTGCTTCAACACAACAGAAAAGAAATAATAACTCCACACTGTTGCATGTGAGGCCCTGTCTAAAGCCCAGTGTCCAGACCATTAACAGGGTTCCGAAGGTTCTGACAAAACAAATGGAAAATCAATAGCTCCTTCATTTTCTTTTCCTGCTCTTTCACTGGGTAGATTGATTTGGGGATTAGGGAAGAAGTGTTATATTTGAAACAGTAGAAGACTTGGATTTGAATGCTACCTCTGTATTTTATGTAACCTGTATCTGCTTGGGCAAGTTGGTACATCTATTTAGACCTCAATTTTTTTGTATGTAAAATGCCGGAATTGGAATGGATGACTTGAACTCTGACCAATAGAACTTCTGAAAAATAAGTAAGATAAAGCTTTTACTGGTAGGAATATAGGAAAGAGTTCATTATATGCATAAGGAACGGCAGGCATGAATGCAATGGGAGGTGAGAGAAGACAGCAAATTTCTAAATCAGTGATTACTTCAATTTAGGTAGAATCAGATGGAAAACAGATAGCTTTAATCGAGATGACAAAACTCAGCATCACATGAGGTATTACAAGGACTCGACTGATGAACTTCCTGAATATTTTGGCATAAATGAGGCAAAGATAAATTGTACAAGTGTTCAAAGTGGAGACAATGAATTTACAATCAATCAAACAATCAAATTATTTTTGGTATAAAAAAATTCCAGAGGAAGCAATTGAAAAGAAAATTGAACTTCTACAAAACCTAACTGAAAAGCTAACAGAAGCAGACAGAAAGCTGGGTTATTCCTATGAAGATGAAGCAGAGATATAAAAAAGTAATGACAAAGACCTTTCACACTGCAGGCCTGGTTGTCCCTATAAAAAAAACAATGTTGGATACAGAGATCTCCCTGAAAAAGATGACTCATCTGTAAACGAGGCTAGCCAGAATATCTTTAGAATTCCTTCTACCTCAAGGCCTGTGCAGCAGCACATTCCCGTTTTTAATCTTAAAATAATTTGCAAAATAATTCTTGAGGCTTCAAGTGATGAGCAGAAATTGAAAGCATTCACTCCTATTCAGGAAATAGTGGCTTTTGTTCAGTTTGTTAATGATGAGTGAGACTGTGGAATGGGACTTCAGCTAGGAATTGACCTTTTTTGCTTTGGCTCACAGTTTTTTTTTCACAAAGTTATTGGTCAGCTTCTACCTCTTGCCTATAAGCTGTTGAAGAGGAATCTGTTTGCAGAGATCATTGAAGCCCATCTCGCCAAAAGAAGCAAAGAAAATGTGGGTCTGCTGGCAACATGAATGGGAAATGGTGTAAAAGCACTGTTTGTTGTAAAATGTCAAGTAGACCAACTTGCACCATGAATGGGAGAAGATGTTACAAAGCAAATGTTTTAAGATGTTAAATGTTTGACAGTGTTTGGAGCACTAAACTATTAAATGGAGTTTTTGTTTTGGTTGGATTTTTTGTTATTGAAAGAAAAGTGAAGATGAAAGCTGGGATTAAATAAAGTTTATAAAATAAAAAAAAGGATATCTGGATTTCTTAGTTTATGTTGAATAGGGTAATCAGGAAATGGAAAAAAAATCTTAATATTTCCAAGATAAAAGGCCCCTTCAGGAGAGAGAAGGAATGAAGAAAGAAACCATTCTCTCTTTAGGGCTTTAGGAGGCTACTAGACATTCCAGACTCTGAAGTTTCTTTATCAACCCTTTATCTTTGGGCTTGGATAGGGAGCATCTCCCCAAATTGATGAAAGAATCAATTAAACAGCATTTCTTAATATTTACCACAAGTGCCTTCCAGTGAAGCTGCCTTAGCTATTGAGTCTGGAAGTAAAGACATCAAATAATCAAGCCAACAGAGAGTCACTGGTTTCTCTCAATTTTTTTCAGTATTTGACAGAAAGATAACTAAGTAGAAAATAGATAAGTTGTTTAGACCTTTAAGGATATGAGGACAAGTGGCATTGAACAAAGTCTGACAATATACATTGGAGTTTGGAGGTTTCTGCAAAAAAAGGAAGAATCATGTTCATGCCAAAAGCAGTGCTTCAAATTACAAACAAAAGCAATTTTCTAAACCGGTTTGAAAAGATCCTTATCTCCTTTTGTAGTCCAAAGTAAGTTCCTTGATGGAAGAGATCTTCAGAAAAAAAAATTAACTTCTTAATTTTGTTCATAGTTATGTTTTGTTAATAAAACTGAGCAATAACAATTGTAAACTAGTGATTATAAAGCATTATCCCATGACAGACCTTAAGGGACAATTGAATCTATATAAGGCAGTGATTTCCAAAGTGGGCGCCACTGCCCGCTGGTGGGTGCTGCAGTGATCCAGGGGAGCAGTGATGGCCACAGGTGCATTTGGGGGCGGTGAATAACTGTAAGGGGGCGGTGATAGTATGTGACAGGTGGCTCTAAGTAATATTTTTTTTCTGGAAAGGGGGCAGTAGGCCAAAAAAGTTTGGGAACCACTGATATAAGGATACCTGATCAAGCTATAACAACGAATCTGTTCTCCCTCTTAGACTCCAGAATCTTTAGTAAGTGGTCATCCATTCTTTATCTTTTCTGTCTTGTAGGCATAGGGAAAATAATTTTTCAGTCATTCTTCTATATGATTGCCGTTCAATACTTAAAGATAATCATGTTCTTGGGGAAGTTGTTTTTCTTTCTTCTCTAGACTAAATTTTCTCACTTCCTTTTTTTTTTCAAACATTTATTAATGTTCATTTTTAACATGGTTACATGATTCATGCTCCTCCTTTCCCCTTCACCCCCCGCACTCCCCCCACCCATGGCCGATGCACATTTCCACTAGTTTTGTCATGTGTCCTTGATCAAGACCAATTTCCAAATTGTTGGTAGTTGCATTGGTGTGGTAGTTTCAAGTCCACAACCCTCAGTCATGTCCACCCCGACCCATGTGTTCAAGCAGTTGTTTTTTTATATGTTTCCTCTCCTGCAGTCCTTCCTTTGAATGTGGGTAGCATCTTTACCATAAATCCCTCAGAATTGTCCTGGGTCATTGTATTGCTGCTGGTACAGAAGTCCATTACGTTCAATTTTACCACAGTATATCAGTCTCTGTGTACAATGTTCTTCTGACTCTGCTCCTTTCACTCTGCATCTGTTCCCGGAGGTATCTCCAGTTCGCCTGGAACTCCTCCAGTTTATTATTCCTTTTAGCACAATAGTATTCCATCACCCGCATATACCACAGTTTGTTCAGCCATTCCCCAATTGAAGGACATACCCTCCTTTTCCAATTTGTTGCCACCACAAAAAGCACAGCTATAAATATTTTCATACAAGTCTGTTTATCTATGATCTCTTTGGGGTACAAACCCAGCAATGGTATGGCTGGATCAAAGGGAAGGCATTCTTTTATAGCCCTTTGAGCATGATTCCAAATTGCCAGCCAGAATGGCTGGATCAGTTCACAGCTCCACCAGCAATGCATTAATGTCCCAATTTTGCCACATCCCCTCCAACATTCATTACTCTCCCCTTCTTTCAATTTAGCCAATCTACTAGGTGTGAAGTGATACCCCAGAGTTGTTTTGATTTGCATTTCTCTAATTATTAGAGATTTGGAACACTTTCTCATGTGCTTATTGATACTTTTGATTTCTTTACCTGAAAATTGCCTATTCATGTCTCTTGCCCATTTATCAATTGGGGAATGGCTTGATTTTTTATACAATTGCTTTAACTCCTTGTATATTTGAGTAATTAGACCCCTGTCAGAGTTTTTCGTTAGAAAGATTTTTTTCCCAATTTGTTGTTTCCCTTCTGATTTTGACTACA
>NC_058135.1:98923819-98924302 GCF_016433145.1 Gracilinanus agilis
CTTTAACTCCTTGTATATTTGAGTGATTAGACCCCTGTCAGAGTTTTTCGTTATAAAGATTTTTTCCCAATTTGTTGTTTCCCTTCTGATTTTGACTACATTGTTTTTGTTTGTACAAAAGCTTTTTAGTTTAAAATAGTCAAAACCATTTAATTTACATTTTGTAATTTTCTCTAACTCTTGCTTGGTTTTAAAATCTTTTCCTTTCCCACAGATCTGACAAGTAAACAATTCTGTGTTCACTTAACTTGCTTATAGTTTCCCTCTTTATATTCAAGTCATTCACCCATTCTGAATTTATCTTGGTGTAGGGTGTGAGATGTTGATCTAGACCTAATCTCTCCCATATTGTTTTCCAAATTTCCCAGCAGTTTTTGTCAAATAGTGGATTCATGTCCCAAAAGTTGGGCTCTTTGGGTTTATCATACACTGTCTTACAGATGTCATTTATCCCCAGTCTATTCCATTGATCCTCCTCTCTAT
>NC_058135.1:98927290-99039790 GCF_016433145.1 Gracilinanus agilis
CTCTGTATCTTATTTACCTTTTCAGGTTTCTCTCGATTTTTGTGGTTGGATATCAAACTTTCCATTTAGCCCTGGTCTCTTCTGTGCAAATACCTGGAATTCTTCAATTTTGTTGAATGCCCATACTTTCCCCTGGAAATATATAGTCAATTTTGAATGGTAGTTGATCCGTGGTTGCAGGCCCAGCTCTCTTGCCTTTCTGAATATCGTATTCCAAGCCTTGAGATCTTTTAGCGTGGAGGCTGCCAGATCCTGTGTGATCCTGATTGGTGCTCCTTGATATTTGAATTGTTTCTTTCTGGCTTCTTGTAAGATTTTTTCTTTTGCTTGGAAACTCTTGAATTTGGCAATTATATTTCTGGGTGTTTTCTTTTCTGGATCGAATGTCGCAGGTGTTCTATGAATCCTTTCAATGTCTATATTGCCCTCTTGTTGTAGGACTTCAGGGCAATTTTGCTGAATTATTTCTGTTAGTATGGAGTTAAGGTTTCTATTAATTTCTGGTTTTTCTGGAAGACCAATTATTCTCAAATTGTCTCTTCTAGACCGGTTTTCTTGGTCTGTCACTCTCTCATTGAGATATTTCATATTTCCTTCTATTTTTTCAGTCTTTTGACTTTGTTTTATTTTGTTCTTGTTGTCTTGAGAGATCATTAGCTTCTAATTGCTCAATTCTAGCCTTTAGGGATTGGTTTTCGGCTATAATCTTTCAGTTTTCGGCTATGATCTTTTGATTTTTGGCTGTAATCTTCTGGTTTTCGGCTATAATCTTCTGGTTTTCGGCTATGATCTTCTGGTTTTCGGCCATAATCTTCTGGTATTCCTTTTCAATCTGGACATTTCTGGTGTTCAATTTGCTTATCAGTTCATTTGGTTTCTGAGCTTCACTTTCCATTTGCAAGATTCTACCTTTTAAACAGTTATTTTCTTGCCAGATCTCTTCCATTTTCCTCAAAATCTGTTTTGAACTCTTCCATAGCTTGTGAGGAGTTTTCCTCATTTGAGGAGGGTCTGGATGCTTGTTTTTTCTCCTCCTCTGTTTGCTTGGTTGTCTAGATTTTCTCTGTGTAAAAGTTGTCGAGTGTTAAAGGCTTCTTTTTCTTGTTGTTATTCTTTCTCTTCTGAGCTTCCTGAGACTGGGTAGCCATCTTTAGCCCAGCAGCTTCTCAGGTTTATCCTTGAGCTCAGGGTCTGTCCACAGTCTATTGGCTCCTGAGGTCTGAGTTCTGGTTTTTTCCAAGGTCAAGCCCCCTGGTGGACCCCCTTGCTTGATCCTCTGCCAGAGGTTCCTTTACAAGTCTCAGGGCGCTGCTTCCACAGTCTCATACCCGTCTGCACTGGTTCCCCACTCAGGGTTTCAGAGCTTTAGTTCCTGGCTGTTTCTGCCTCCACCCACACCTCTGCCCGTGCCTGCGCTCTCAGCCCGCGCTCTTTGCCCTGCGTCCACTCTGCTCCCATGCTCAGATTTCACCTGCGTTTTTTGGCTTATTGGGGTCCTAAATCTTGCTGCTCTTAAGAACAGGCCCGGAGCTGCTAATGACTCGATGGGTGCCCCAAACTTGCTCTATTTCTTTTTAATTGGCTTTGATGCTATAGGTGGTGTGTGTGGAGGGGGTGGGGGTGGGGTGGTTGCTCAGCCCGAGATTTAGTGAGAGTTTTTTCACCCCTTTATAGCATGGAAATGCCTCGATTCCACGTACCTTCCACACTGTGCCCTGTTGTGGGGTTCCTCAGTTCGTCTGGACTTGTTTTTATGTTCCCTTGAGGAGTTTTGTGTGTTTTGGTCAGGAGAGGTTAAGAGCTGCTTCTTACTCTGCTGCCACCTTAACCCGGAACTCTCTGCAGATTCTTCTCACTTCCTTTTAAGCATGTTTCATATGGCTATAGTTTCCAGTCTTTTTGACAACCAAATATCCTTATGTAAATTCTCCAGCCTGTTAAGGCCTTCCTAAAATGATTTTCCTGGTTGGTTAATGTCACAGAAGACAATGAGTAAATTACAAAGATAATGCAGAAATAATGTACTAATTCCTTGATTTAATTTGGGAACACCTTTCTCTGAATTGAAGGGAGCTTCCTGAGTTAAAAATACACCCTTTTTTCACCCTTGAAGTAGATATATTATTGATGGCTTACCTTTCTTCTTTTGAAAACTGCCCCTTTATATTTTTTGATATACTGAAGAATGACTCATTCTTATATTTGGTTTCCATATATTTTAAATATAATTGACTTTTCAGAGAAACACATGGCAAAGATATTTATCTCAATTAACTTTCCCTTCCAAATTGGAATCATAGTGATTCCCATAGCCAGTTAATCTTGTAGTACAATGTATAGAGTAATAGACTTGGAGTGAGGAAGGCTTGAGTTCTGCCTTAGACCTTTACTAGTATGAGCTGTATTACCTTGGGCATGTCAGTTAACTTCTATCAGAAGCCATTTCTTTACTGTAAAACTGGGGAGAAAATTAGTATCTGTTTCTTGGGCTAATGTGAGGATTGATATGAATTTTAACTGTTATTTGTGTAAAAAGTTAAATTTTATATAATTAAAATTCTTTATTTTATTTTTTATCCTCCTTATTAACTTTTTGGTCAAGAATTCTTATTCAATAAGTAGTTGTAAAACCTATTTTCTTACTCTTCTCATTTGTTTATATGTGTCACATATCATTTTGGAGCTTATTATGATAATGAAGTATTTACACAGAAACAATTTCTGGAGGGGCAGAGCCAAGATTGTGGCTTAGGAGCACCAAAAGCCCAAACCTCTCTGACAATCCTTCCATGCTGATTTTTATAACGTGCTTCAAAGAAAACAGAAATCCAAACCCAAGAAGAAGAAGTCAGGAGACTCTCCTGCGAAACACAATTAGAAAGGTAGGCACAGAGAGTCAGTTTTCATGGGATAAAGGAGAGAAGGTCTGGCTGAACTCCCTCCCAGACTCACCATGCTAAGATCTTTGATGAGACCAGGCCGGCTGTGTGAGCCCAGGGCAGGGGCTGCAACTACCAAGGAATGTCTCTGACCCACCACATAAGGTCCAGGGCTCTGACAATGGCTGGCATGAAGGGACTTGGGGTGGGGGGAACACCTGGCTAGACACCCTCAGACCAATTGCTACAATGAAGACTTTATCCCAGGGCAGGCTAGCATAGCAAGTAAGCTCAACCAGTTCAGCAGGTTATCTCAACCAGTTGAACCCAGTATGGATTGAGAAGAGGTTTGGCCTCAGGGAATAGAAGCTTAAAAACTCTGTTTAAGTAAATCATCAGAGAGGCAAGCTTACAGTCCATAGGGCAGGAAAAATAAATTAATTTTAAAAAGTAAATAAAATGAGTAAACAAGTGAAAAGAAGTTATAATTGAAAGTTTCTATGGAGATAAGGACCAAAGAATAGAACCAATGGAGGAGGGATCCAAGGAACATAAAACAAAGCCTCAAAACAACCTGGGAATTAGACTGGATGTAGGCTCTGGAGAAGCTCAAAAAGGAATTTAAAAATCAAATAAGACAAATTAAAGAAAAATAGCAAAAGGAAAATAATATCCTAAAAAGCCTCTGGAAACAGAGGCACAGGCATTGAAAACCAGAATTGACCTGCTGGAAAATGAGGTAAAAAAATTGGAAGAATAGAAGAATGACTTGAAAAGAGGCATGGACAAAAAGGAAAAGAAGAATCAAAAGGTCATGGAAGAAATTCAGTCTAAAAAGTAGAACTGGGTAATTAGAAGCTAATAATTTCATAAGACACCAAGAAACAATAAATCAAAGGTGGTGTCTTTGGATTCATTGACCAATGTGTTACTATGTTTGATTGCTTCTGGGTCTTGCATATCTCTTTGTCCTAGTGATCAATTTTTATATTTTAAAATGTTTATATTTTTATATTTTAAAATGTTTATATTTTAAAATTTTAAAATTTAAGTTTTTAAATTTAGTGGTTACTGTTCTATAATATAATTTGAAATCTGATATTGATAGATCCTCTTTTTTCTCACTTTTTTCATTATTTTCCCTAATATTATTTACCTTTTGCTCCTCCAGATGAATATTATTATTTTTAGTTATAAAAAGTAATTATATGTTTTATTTGTATGGTACTGAACAAATTAATTTATTTTTGTCTTATAGTTACATCTAACATTTCTAGAATTTTTAAAAAATAATAGTGTTGACAATGGAAGTCTTTCTTTACCCCTAATGAAAACTCAAATAATTTCTTCATTATAAATAATACTAGTTCTTGATTTTGGATGGATTCTAAATTCCAAATAAAGGAAAGATCCAATGATTTCTGTGGTATAAAGCATGCTTGTAATATGTTATATATTTCCATTTTATTAGTATAATCATGATTTTTATTATTTTATTATTAACATGGCATATTGCATTTTATAGATTACCTCTTATTGAACCAACTTTGCATTCCTGATATAAATTTAAACTGGGCTATTGTGTAATTTTTGAATCCCAAGATACTTTAATTCCTTGGATTCAGAAATTAGTTATACTTTAAGTCCTAAACCAGAGATAGTTTTATATAGTGGGTAGAGGGATAGCCTTGCTAATCAAAAGACCTATATTTGAATTATATCTATGATTCTATTAATGTGTTCCTGGGCAAGTCACTTGATTTCTTTGGTTGTCAGTTTCTATAAATCAGAGGACTGGATCTGATAACCTATTTGGTTACTCCGTGATTGAAATTTATGTTCTTTTATTTCATCTCTTGGTAATATACCTATGTTTCCTAATCTCAAATCTTTTCATTCTCCTTACTAGTTCCCTATACTTTATCCCTAAAGAGAGTGTTTTGAGGATAGTTTTATAGCAAAAGAAAAGATAATATGCACGTTCATAAATGACAGATTGATAATCAAAAAAGAGTAAACTTGAAAATAGTGTAGCAACTTCCCACGCTCTAAATCAGTAGCATTAAACTAAAAAAAAAAAAAAAAAAAAAAAAAAAAGAGCCACTGAACCTTACATAATAATTCCTGCTGGTTGCACATTTATAAAACCTCAAATTAACATCTTCTATGCTTCATTGTATTTTTATTTATTTTGTGAAATATTTGCCAATTTAATTTGATTCTGGTTCCCTTCTGCCAAGTTGTGGTGGCATTAAATGCACTGACTGGGTGTTTGATAATTAAGTTCTAAATAACTACCTGTCAGGAAGTAATAGAGGACCAGATGATATCTGAAGTCTCTTGTAATTGAAAGACTGTGATCTATAGACAGGGTAGTCCATTAACTTCATTATAATCACACCAATCTGTTCTTTCTCTCACCTGCTTTGCTTTATTTCAGAACTGCCCTTGTACACAAAGTAGAGACAGGAGTGCTAAATTCCTTTGGGTAACAGAGAAAGGATATGGCATAGCTGCTTATCAGAGAATTCTATATAGTCATATAGTGACCAGTTCTTCTGTCTGTCTTAGAGATGTTCAAAATCATCACTCTCATTGAAAGTGATACTGAATTCATGACTCATTAAAAGGAAGCCTAACTTCCATTTACCAGGGGAGGATTGGACTAATTGAGACTTTGTAAAGAACTATATAGAAATGTATACTCTTACAACACTATTGATAACAATAAGCAGCATTATTTTGTAGGTCATGGCTTCTGTGGATGACAGTTCTAATACCAGTGACAGTGACAGTGAGAGTATTGAAGACAGTGAAACCACAGATAGTTTCTCATCATTTGATGAATCAGAAGATGACATTAAAGATTATAGTAACATTTCAGATGGAAAGACTCATGGAGAATTGCCAAGTTCACTTGAAGCTGACAAAGAAAATCTGAAAGAAAGTGATTCTGGTAGCCAAGAATTACAAACCAAAGGTAAGGAGCTCAACAATGTGTATTTTACAATAATCTGAGAAAATTTTATATAAGAAAGATACAAAGAAGAAAATAGCAAAGAATATATTTTCAAACATTTTTAGAGTTTAAACATAATAATTATTTGATTTCATGATGGTTTTTGTACTTAATAATCCCCACCTAAAATACTGTCATATACCTTTAAAAAAATCAGTAATTGTATATATCATGACACATCTTTAGTCAACTTAAAACCTTCTGAGGGTCTTAAGAAATTAGGATTAAAATTCACAGAGGTGAAGCATTGGATTAAAACAATGTAGTCCATTATATTAATGATATCTCTAAAAATTATTCACTTATTGTTTTATTATCCCCCCTTTACTAATTTTTGTCATAAGGAATGACTTAATGGGCAGGTAGGATAGAGAAAGTATTTGAAAATGAAAGTGAAATAAAACAAAAGCTATCAAGTAAGGTAAAAAAAGAGAATCTCTGACATTATTTGGTGTCTAATTTCCATTATATTTGGGGATTATGTGATTTTTTTTATATTTGATGAGAAATATCAGATCATAGAATTTTTGAGGTATAAAAGATATGATTCTCACCTGTTGGAAAAGTAAATTTGCCACATTGAGATAAACAATTTAAACGAATAAAGTCAAAAGTCAAAATTTCCAAGTCAAGGTAAAAACTTAGATTTTATTGGAAGAGGGCCAAATCTCCCAAAAAAACCAGACACTTGCACTCATTATATCGCCAAACCATTGCAAGAGACCATTAAAGATGACTAAGGCCTGGTTAATATACAAGGTGCATGAGTTTAACACAGGACACAGCATCACGCAAACCTTCTTAGGAAACAGTTAACAACAAAGCTGATTGGTTAGTTCATTTAGAAACTCCATATTTGTTCAAAGGTTAAATCACAAGGCAATATCCTTTTTAAGAGAAATAATAATGATCATTACCTAAGAGTTATCTCATCTGGGGGAAAGGATGTTACTCTTGGTTGATTCCAAAAAGGGAAGGGTGTAGGAAACTCAAATGGTCAGCATCTTACAACTAAGAGAACTGCTTATTCTGTAACTAGCAAGGGAGGGGCTGAAAATCCCTTTGAAAGCAGTTTTAGAATTTAGAAAACTATAGATTAGAAATTCTTATAAAAATCATGAATTCTGCTAATTGTAATTAAGATTATGATAGGATTATATGAATCACTTTAGAATCACAATATTGATTATCTTAGACCTATCACTATCACTAAAATCCAATCAAGTATAAGTGGGTGGGAGTCTAGCATCTTAACACAACACATTCTATCCTCAATATTTGACTATACTGTCCTCATGTTTGGGATGAATATTCCATTGTACTCTTATCCTTGTGAAGCCCCTCCTAGACCCAACTCAGTTGACATCTCAATATCTCAATTAAGTCTTACTTAATTCCTCTAACTGAAATTGATCTCCTTTTCTGTTTCTCTCTGTCTCTCTGTCTCTCCGTCTCTTTCTCTCTCTCTCTCTCTCTCTCTCTCTCTCTCTCTCTCTCTCTCTCTCTCTCTCTCTNTCTCTCTCTCTCTCTCTCTCTCTCTCTCTCTCTCTCTCTCTCTCTCTGTCTCTCTCTTTCTGTCTCTCCTTCTCTGTCTCTCTCTCTGTCTGTCTGTCTGTCTGTCCATGTGTCTCTCTCTCTGCCTCTGTCTGTCTGTCTTTCTCCAAATTTCCCATAACACTGTTTTGAACACTCTGGGGGGAAACCAGATAGCTCAGTGCATTGAGAATCAGGTCTAAAGATGGTAAGTTTTGAGTTCAAAACTGGACTCAAAGACTTCCTATCTGTGGGACCCTGGGCAAGTCACTTAACCCCTATTGCCTAGCCCTTAACTGCTCTTCTGCCTTGGAACCAGTTGCTTCTAAGATGGAAGGTGAGAGTTAAAAAAAATTCACCTTAGACACTTACTAGCTGTGCTCTACTTTTATTGTTTATATAAGCTCATTTGCTCAATGTGTTCCCATTTCTTCTAACTCACAAGCCAATTCTCTCTTAATTGTAAGAATGTCTAATTTTTTTTAGTCATTTTGCTAACTTTTTGATGAATGGAATTGTTAGAGCATATCAATAACTTATCAACTGTTCATCACATGTCCAGAGAGCTGAAGTCTTTAAACTTCACCATATTTTATTCCCATGTGAGATTTGTAATTGTATTCATAGACTTGCTACCTATTAACTACTTCTGGATGCATGGTATTTTGTATCCACCTGTTGCAATTCTAATAATTCTTTCTCTATTTGGCAATTATTCAAATATTCTCTTTAATACTTACTGGTTTTTAAGAAACAGATGGGTGGGGACACCTTTGTCCTGTAGGTGCCTCAAAACTTTTACCTGGGAATACTCACTCACTTTCTTGATTGACACACTCCAATATGCTCTCACACAGTTAGATGGAGCTTCCAAAGATAGACCAAAAAACCACATGGCTACACTAAAATTCTCTAAATTACACAAAATTACACTAAAATTTTTTTGGGAGAACAAATTATCCTTAATTGAGATCTTACACACTTAGATCAGGAACCCCCATTGATGTATTTCTACTTATCCAAAGCAACCACTAACAATTATGTGACTTTTAGGTTATAAACAAAACAATTTATATGTTATTAGTAAAAGAAATAATACTAGCGCACACACACATATAACTTAAAATCACGAACAATGAGATACATCACAATTTTCAATAATCAAGAATATTTAAAAATTTTTTTCTACCTCTTCTTTCTTTCTTGCTTCCCTTGCAAGGCTGTGGCATCTCCAAACACCTTCAGCTCTAATCAGCTGCCTGCTGCAGGGCAGGTCAGTATGGGCTTCCCTAGAGGGGCCACACCTACAGCCCAGTCCCAAAGCCTATGCAGCCCTCATCCTGGCTAGTGCCAGTGGGAGATGGAAAGCTCCAAGTGAGCTATAGGGAAGTCCATGGTCTCTGAGGGTGTGGGGCAGCTGTTCTTGATTTTCAGGGAGCAGGTGACCATGATCCATGGCAGGAGAGGACGACAGACAATCAGTTGCCATTCCGGCTTTAGAAAGGGCTGGAGCTGGGGCTGCTGCTGCTGGATAGAAGGTTCCAGTGTCTGAAGGGCTCCCTAGATCCTTAGGGAGGTTTTCCCCAGCTTCCTGCATGCAGCATCCAACTCCCTGGATGGCTTCTATCATATTGTGAATGGAGCTTTGCTGGCTCAGTTTTCCCTTAGGGTTCATCACACTCTGCCTCTTCTTTCAAGGGTAACCAGACTCCAAAATGGCCCTAGACTGCTGGAGCCAGTAAAAGAGGAAGGTAACACTGGCCAGTTGTCTCAGTGGAAAAGAGGCTCCCAGCTGTAGGTCCCTGCTATTTGCAAGGGGAGCCTCCAATGAAAAACCTTCAGTTTTGCCACAGGCGTTGAGGTGGTCAGTGTAGGAGAACCTGGTGTTGAGGGCAGTACTAAGGGTCCATAACCTCTTATTGGGAAATAATAAATATTTGAATCTAGGTCATAGTCTCCCTTAATTTACTCAGTTGAGTCAGAACGCCCACTTATCAGCAAGCACCTGGAAGGAATGTACAGGAGTGGGGGGAAATCCATGGACTTTAGATAACTCATGTCTCTGGTCTGCATCTTTTGATACTGGCCCTCTTAGGGACATCTGGGCTGGTAAAGTTACTCATTGATAACTATTTGTTGGTCTTTACTGATCTCCAAATGGGTAAATCTTCTCTTCTATACTTAAAATATTTACAAGCTCTTTAATTTTAAATAATCCTCTTCAATAGGGCATTTTGAGAGTGTTATTTTTTAATCTGGATAGTAGTTTCTTTAAAGGAGAGAACCCCCCCAAAAAACAAAAAACAACAACAACAAAACCTCCCTATCTCAGGGCTACACAAGCCAGCACAGTTAGTTATTTGTTCTTTCACATTTCACATTAACCAGTGAGAACTAAACTCACATCATATATATATATATATATATATAGCTCATGTTTATTTTCTTGGCAAAGTAAGCAAGCCTAGCTTTTCCTATAAGGCAAAGCAGTTTGGGTACTTGTTTTTCCTTTCTTTTCTTCGGCCCAATCCTCTTAAATCTAAGAAGTCAGGAAAGGGCAAATAGACCTTTCTTTAAAAGCATCCCTTCTGTTAAGCTCTGGGGATTGAAGTATTTCATGTATGGAAATGATGAATATAGAGAGGTTTTTGCCACTTCACAATTTAGCTTTATCAAGAGCTTTTGAAAAGCAAAGAAATTTTTTTTTAAATCAGGAATTATACTTTAATAAATGGAAAATGTGGCAGTTTCAAGCTTCTACACAACTCTATTTGTGTCCATATGTAAACAAAAATGAATGCATTATATAACATGTGTATGATGTATAATATAATACATATACGTAGGCAGATATATACAGATCAGAATATACACACATATACAATTCCATATCAGTTGACTATGGGTGATTTCATGAAATCATAAAAGCTGAGTGGGGCATAATTCCATCTTTGCTAATCCAACTATAACTTTCTCAGAATAAACAGTATAAAACACATTCTTAGTTTCAACATTTCCTACACGTTGATTTTCCTTTTTTCTTCTTCCAGAAAGCATATACAGAAAAGACTTTAGCATAGTGTAGACAGGTAGGGAGGGTATAGTAATGTGGCTGGTGTAAAGTAAGTGATTAATGAAGACTTTTTGACTTTTGGCTCTATTATACTCTGGGGGAAAGTAGATGACAAAATGGGTAGAGTTCTGCACTGGGAAGAATGAAGATCCTAGTTAAAATGTTCCCTCAGTCACTTACTAGTTGTGTGACCTTGAGTATACATACCACTTAAACTCTCTGCCTCAGTTTTCTTATTTGTAAAATGAGGATAATAACTGACATTACAGGGCTGTTGTAAAGGCCAAATAAGTTCACATATGATAAGCACTTTGCTAAATGTCAAGCACTATACGAATATTTTATATTGTTATTATGTAACATTTAAAGATGGTCTTATTATCTTCACCATATTGGTATTTTAAAAATTGAATGTATAATGTCCTCTTTTAGGATTAACAGAATGTAAAGAATTTCTGAGGAAATTGTCCATCTTTATTTGGAATAGTCTCGCAAAATCTGAGTAAGTATAATGGAATTCACTAGCATAAATACAAGAATTATATCTAGAAAACTTATCCACTTGTGTTTTGGAAGTTATAATACACTTCCTGGCAAGAAGAATTCTTTTTTTTATTTTAATTTTTAGAAAATTTTTCCATGGTTACATGATTCATGTTTTTACTCTCCCCTCCACCCACACTCACCTGCCCCCCACAACCGATAAGTATTTCCACTGGTTTTTACATGTGTCCTCTATCAAGACCTATTTTCATATTATTGATAATTGCATTGGGGTGGTCGTTTAGAGTCTACATCTCAATTCATATCTGAATCAACCCATGTGTTCAAGCAGTTGTTTTTCAAAAAGAATTCTTTAAGCATTGCTGATTGGGAGAGAAGACGTGCATTTGTGTACCTCTGATATGAAATGTAGCATTTGATACTATTTTGGAAGAATAGACAAATTGTGGAAATATTTGATGAGTAGAAAAAAATTTGTAGTTATTTTTTCAGTCACTTTTAATACTGTTTAAGATTGACTTGACAATTTAAATTCAAGTCGTCCTATAGAATATCTGTAAACTCTCTCTCTAATAATATATTTATTCCATCAGTGGTCCAAATTCTTACAAGTTTGTGATTCTTGTCTAAAGAAAGCAAATATTATTCTGGAACCTTATTTATGCCTCATAAACATCCAAATGCAATTTTGGTTAAAGACTTATTTTTGAACAGTTAATAGGTTAATGATTTTTTTTCTTACATAGACATTTGTAGTTGTTTGATATAACCTTCTGTTTTGATTATTAAATAAAAACGCATTTATTTCCACACTTGTATTTGGAGTCTAAAAGTATTGAAATTCACACTTAGGTTCAACAAGTGCTTGTTTGCACTTACGTTTTAGGCATCCACTGTATGTTGGGCATTGTGCTAAATGCTGGAGATACAGAAGGAATGATAGGAACACTCTGTTCCCAAGGAGTTTACAGTCTGACAGGCAAACTGGGGACAGGACATGCAAACTACTATATATAGATGAGATAGATACAGGGAGAATGGGAGGTAATCCTAGAGGAAAGGCAATAAGGAGAATTAGAAAAGTCCTCTTGAAGAAGATAGAACTTTATTTATTTTTTATTTATTTTATTTTAATAAGCAAACTTCCACAGAAGTTTTCCAAAGTTATATGATCCATGTTGTCCTCCTCACTCCTTTTCTCTCCCCTCCCAGAGCTGGCAAGTAATTCAATCTGGGTTATGCATGTATTATTACACAAAACCTATTATAAGTGCATAAAATCAAAGCCCCAAATAAGATACCTAAGTAAACAAAAACAAGTGACAAATCATATATTTTATCCGCATTTCTACTCCAACAGTTCTTTCTCTGAAGTTGAATAGCATTCTTTTTCATAAGTCCTCCGAATTGTCAGAAGATGGGACTTACACTGATACTTAAAGGAGGATGGGAAAGCAGAAGGTAGAGATGGGAAGGGAGTTCCAAGCATAGGGAACAGCAGAGTTTGAGTTAATTTTTTCATAATTAAGAGTATTAATGAAATTGACTAGGAGGAATACGATCCATTTATTATTGAATTTACTTTACAAAATTTGGCCTACTTATGGACCACTTTAACTTAGTATTTCTACATATATGACATATCATTTGTTTGTACAAATTGGGAATGAAGGGGAGAAAGCTTTCGACTTGACTCGTCAAATTTTCATTTTCACTTTTGTCAAATGCATTTACCAAATTCATATTTCTATTCAGGCATGTCAGCTTACTTAAAGATTTTATTGAGTCTGAATTTTTTTTGATTGATGGAGATTCATTATTTATCACTTGTATGTGGAATAAGACATTAAAGAANATCCTCTTAAATCTAAGAAGTCAGGAAAGGGCAAATAGACCTTTCTTTAAAAGCATCCCTTCTGTTAAGCTCTGGGGATTGAAGTATTTCATGTATGGAAATGATGAATATAGAGAGGTTTTTGCCACTTCACAATTTAGCTTTATCAAGAGCTTTTGAAAAGCAAAGAAATTTTTTTTAAATCAGGAATTATACTTTAATAAATGGAAAATGTGGCAGTTTCAAGCTTCTACACAACTCTATTTGTGTCCATATGTAAACAAAAATGAATGCATTATATAACATGTGTATGATGTATAATATAATACATATACGTAGGCAGATATATACAGATCAGAATATACACACATATACAATTCCATATCAGTTGACTATGGGTGATTTCATGAAATCATAAAAGCTGAGTGGGGCATAATTCCATCTTTGCTAATCCAACTATAACTTTCTCAGAATAAACAGTATAAAACACATTCTTAGTTTCAACATTTCCTACACGTTGATTTTCCTTTTTTCTTCTTCCAGAAAGCATATACAGAAAAGACTTTAGCATAGTGTAGACAGGTAGGGAGGGTATAGTAATGTGGCTGGTGTAAAGTAAGTGATTAATGAAGACTTTTTGACTTTTGGCTCTATTATACTCTGGGGGAAAGTAGATGACAAAATGGGTAGAGTTCTGCACTGGTAAGAATGAAGATCCTAGTTAAAATGTTCCCTCAGTCACTTACTAGTTGTGTGACCTTGAGTATACCACTTAAACTCTCTGCCTCAGTTTTCTTATTTGTAAAATGAGGATAATAACTGACATTACAGGGCTGTTGTAAAGGCCAAATAAGTTCACATATGATAAGCACTTTGCTAAATGTCAAGCACTATACGAATATTTTATATTGTTATTATGTAACATTTAAAGATGGTCTTATTATCTTCACCATATTGGTATTTTAAAAATTGAATGTATAATGTCCTCTTTTAGGATTAACAGAATGTAAAGAATTTCTGAGGAAATTGTCCATCTTTATTTGGAATAGTCTCGCAAAATCTGAGTAAGTATAATGGAATTCACTAGCATAAATACAAGAATTATATCTAGAAAACTTATCCACTTGTGTTTTGGAAGTTATAATACACTTCCTGGCAAGAAGAATTCTTTTTTTTATTTTAATTTTTAGAAAATTTTTCCATGGTTACATGATTCATGTTTTTACTCTCCCCTCCACCCACACTCACCTGCCCCCCACAACCGATAAGTATTTCCACTGGTTTTTACATGTGTCCTCTATCAAGACCTATTTTCATATTATTGATAATTGCATTGGGGTGGTCGTTTAGAGTCTACATCTCAATTCATATCTGAATCAACCCATGTGTTCAAGCAGTTGTTTTTCAAAAAGAATTCTTTAAGCATTGCTGATTGGGAGAGAAGACGTGCATTTGTGTACCTCTGATATGAAATGTAGCATTTGATACTATTTTGGAAGAATAGACAAATTGTGGAAATATTTGATGAGTAGAAAAAAATTTGTAGTTATTTTTTCAGTCACTTTTAATACTGTTTAAGATTGACTTGACAATTTAAATTCAAGTCGTCCTATAGAATATCTGTAAACTCTCTCTCTAATAATATATTTATTCCATCAGTGGTCCAAATTCTTACAAGTTTGTGATTCTTGTCTAAAGAAAGCAAATATTATTCTGGAACCTTATTTATGCCTCATAAACATCCAAATGCAATTTTGGTTAAAGACTTATTTTTGAACAGTTAATAGGTTAATGATTTTTTTTTCTTACATAGACATTTGTAGTTGTTTGATATAACCTTCTGTTTTGATTATTAAATAAAAACGCATTTATTTCCACACTTGTATTTGGAGTCTAAAAGTATTGAAATTCACACTTAGGTTCAACAAGTGCTTGTTTGCACTTACGTTTTAGGCATCCACTGTATGTTGGGCATTGTGCTAAATGCTGGAGATACAGAAGGAATGATAGGAACACTCTGTTCCCAAGGAGTTTACAGTCTGACAGGCAAACTGGGGACAGGACATGCAAACTACTATATATAGATGAGATAGATACAGGGAGAATGGGAGGTAATCCTAGAGGAAAGGCAATAAGGAGAATTAGAAAAGTCCTCTTGAAGAAGATAGAACTTTATTTATTTTTTATTTATTTTATTTTAATAAGCAAACTTCCACAGAAGTTTTCCAAAGTTATATGATCCATGTTGTCCTCCTCACTCCTTTTCTCTCCCCTCCCAGAGCTGGCAAGTAATTCAATCTGGGTTATGCATGTATTATTACACAAAACCTATTATAAGTGCATAAAATCAAAGCCCCAAATAAGATACCTAAGTAAACAAAAACAAGTGACAAATCATATATTTTATCCGCATTTCTACTCCAACAGTTCTTTCTCTGAAGTTGAATAGCATTCTTTTTCATAAGTCCTCCGAATTGTCAGAAGATGGGACTTACACTGATACTTAAAGGAGGATGGGAAAGCAGAAGGTAGAGATGGGAAGGGAGTTCCAAGCATAGGGAACAGCAGAGTTTGAGTTAATTTTTTCATAATTAAGAGTATTAATGAAATTGACTAGGAGGAATACGATCCATTTATTATTGAATTTACTTTACAAAATTTGGCCTACTTATGGACCACTTTAACTTAGTATTTCTACATATATGACATATCATTTGTTTGTACAAATTGGGAATGAAGGGGAGAAAGCTTTCGACTTGACTCGTCAAATTTTCATTTTCACTTTTGTCAAATGCATTTACCAAATTCATATTTCTATTCAGGCATGTCAGCTTACTTAAAGATTTTATTGAGTCTGAATTTTTTTTGATTGATGGAGATTCATTATTTATCACTTGTATGTGGAATAAGACATTAAAGAAAGGACAAAATCTTCACTTCTTCTATATAGTGGAACAGTTTCTGCACAATTTCAACCAAAAGGATGCCAGATATGTCATAGTTTTCTTTAAGGTAATGAAAATGTGTCTTTCCACAGTTTATAGATAGATATGTGTGTATGAAAATATGGGGGTATTTGCATATGAAAAAGGGAGTGTTTATATGTGTGCTTGTGGCTTTGTATGAAAATAAAGTGGGGGTATATGGAAATATAAAGTGTGTATATTTGGGCGTGTGTGTATGTGTGTGTGTATGGGCAGTTAGGTGGTGCATTGGATGGACTACAGGCTCAAGAGTCAAAAGGACTTGAGTTCAAATAAAGCACTTATTAGCTGTGTGACTTTGGACAAGTCGCTTAAGCTTGGTTACCTCGGTTTCTTCATCTGAAAAGAGAACAGGAGAAGGAAATGACCAACTCTAATATCTTTGCCAAGAAAACATGAAATGGGGTCAAGAATTGGACACAACTAGTTGACAGCAGTGAAGTGAGAAGTATGGTGAGGACTCCCATGTTAGGGCATCCTAGAAAGGGTCTCACTTATCAGATAATAGTCTTCAGGGAAGATTAGTCTTTAGTTGGGCTCAAGAAGTTGATGTGGAGAAAGAACCTACTGGAAAGTAAGTTGAAAGTACAGTTTATCAATGAACACTTATTAAGCACCTACTATGTGCTAGGCACATTTGGGATTATAGAAAGAGGCAAAAGAGAGTCTGTACTTAAGATGTTTAAAATCTAATGGGGGACACAACATATGAACACATATCTTATATTTTCACATATATACATATATGTAAGTATATGTGTAAAATAAACTATGGTCTGGATAAATAGGAAGTAATTAATAGAAGGAAGGCACTAGAATTAAGAGGAGTTGGGGAAGGCTTCCAGTAAAAGATGGCATTTAATTGGGACTTAAAAGAAATTTGCCAGGTCAGTAGGAAGAGCTGAGAAGGAAGAGTCCTTTAGGTGCAGGACACAGTTTTTAACTTTAAGAGAAAGTGTTTTGATTTCATCATGCATTACCTTTAGCTCTTCAGACACAAAAATTAGTCTCTAATTAAAGTTAAGTGTTTTAATGTTGGAAGAGTACTGTTCTCATCTTCCTTGTGCTATACTAATTCTTTGAAAATTTTGTATAGGATGTAGAAAATATATTTTTTTATCATCCTGAACTGCTCAGTCTCCGCACTGCATTGATACAGCATCTAGAACACAACACGGAAGTTCCCATTCATACTGAATTTTCCAGTTGCCTGTCTCCAGAATGGGAGAATTTTCTTAAAGAAAGTTACCCGTACTTCCTAATTGTCTCGGATGAAGGAATAACAAGTCGTCAAACTGATTATTTAAACATATTTATACTTCATGCTCTTCAGAAGAAAATCAATGTGGTCCTCGCTTCAGGACAAGAAACAAATGTGCTCCGAATTTTTGGCTATCAAGTCCAGAGTCTTTATTCTCACTGGAAATTTTTTGAACAGGTATGTTTTTTTATATGAGTCCCCCAATAGAAACAAGTAAGTTGAATTAAGCATGCACATGTAAAAGAGAATACTGTTCTAAGTTGTTCATATCCTTGATTTTAAAGTAGCTTTTATAATTTTCACTGAAATAACTAATTAATTTCTACTACAAGTGATTTTTATAGGAAAAGGGTTTAGCAAACTGATTTATGTTTTAAAAATCCTTATGGATTGTTACAGATATTAAAAGCATACTATTAAGCATGGTAAAGATCTGAAATATTATTGATAATCTCATTTGTCATGTGGAGTTTTTTATTTTAAATTTTTTTTGTAGCACTTTTATTTCCAAATAAAGGTCTCCCTCTCCACTCTCTAGAAAGCTATCCAATGTAATAGAAGAGAGTGAAGAAAATAGCAGTTCAGCAAAACTAAAATATCACTAAATTCTGACTAAGATGATAAGATTTGACCATTACATCTCTTTAGGTATCCTATTCTTTTAACCCCCAAAGCCATGAAAAGCTCAATAGAAAAGAACAGAAATAATAATTATGAGCAAAAAAAGAAGAGACATTTAAATGATACTTCACAACTTACTAAGTATTTTTGAGGCTGTTATTCAGTGGATTGAACACTGGATATTGAATTAGGAAGACTTATGTCCAAGGCTTGCTTCAAATACTTAGTTCTCTGGCCCTGCGTAAGTCACTTAACCCTTCTTAACTTCAGTTTTCTCATCTGTAAAATAGAAGTAATAACATACCACCTACTTCTTAGGGTTTTTTTTTTTTTTTGGTGAGAATCAAGTGAGGTAATATATGTAAAATATTTTGTAACTCTTAAAGTGCTATCCAAATGGTAACTATTACTATTTTTATGGATAGTTTATTTGAAAAGAGAAGAATGTATTAAAAGCTTTTTGACACTCAATGTTTGAAGTTCTTTAAGGCTGTCTTGCAGTTTGTGTTGCAGTATTAATTTTTATTGGCTGCTTTTATTAAAAATAAAAACTGCGAGGCAAAAGGCAAGGAGCTGTTCTGGAAAAGCAATGCTGCTCTATGGAGATGGTAACTAGAGGTCAATAGGGAAGATCACAGGTTTGCATTTTTTATTTCTTCTTGCTCCATGGGCAGGCTGGTTGTTCAGGCATCAAGCAAGATACACATTGCAATTTAAGCCTTCCTTTCTTCCCACCCCTAGATACTCAGGACTCGATGATTTTAGACCCATGAGTTGATATGGCATTAATAGAAGCATGGGGAGAGTGAATGTAGAAAACTGGATTATTGAAAAATTGTTATCCTCTGAATTGTGTGGTAAGGAATGAGAAATAAGGAGAAGAGATTCAACAAACTGTGCCACAGTAAGAAAACAGATAGGAAGAGCAACAATGTCCACTTTGTAGGTTTTTTAAGCACTGGTCAGTCAATAGGCATGAAGTGGTATTATCTTTTGAGTAGAAAGGTGAAGGACAGTGCCCATTTTTAGGCAGTTCACAATCTAATAAAGAAGGCAACATTCAAATGACTATGTGAAAACAAGCTACATAAAAGATGAAATGAAAATATCCAAGAGGAAAGTTACCAGAATTAAGAGTGGTCAGGAAAGGCTTCTTGTAGAAGGTGGGATTTTACTTGGGACTTGGAGGAAGCCAGAGAAACCAGGAGGCTAAATTGAGTAGGGAGAACATTCCATGCATGGGAGCAACCAAAGAAAATGCCCAGATGGAGTGTCTTGTGGGAGGAAAAGTAAATGGGCTGATGCCACTGGATTATAGAATCAATAAAGGGAAGATATGAGATAGAAGATGAGTGGAAAGAGACGAGGCAGCTTATGAAGGTCTTTGAATACCAAAGCATAATGCATCCAAAGGTCTGAGGCCCTACCAGTCAAAACAGTTTTTCCCAGGTCATAAAGACACTGTTTTGCCTAAGTAGTATGTCACTCCCATTTGTACATTACTATAGTACCTTTTTAAAGCCTCACCAAGATATGGAGGTAGCCTTGGGTTCTTTAAGGCTTTGCCACTGGAGCGTAGATTCAGAAAGACTTATGAGCCAAGTGATGAGTTATTTTTCTCCTTTTAGTGGACAAAACTAAGTTATTAGAAGCCATCCTGAAAAGAGACACACTATGATGATTTTTTTCCCCTCTCAACGATTTTTGAGGGCCATTTCCTAAACTGTAGATGGAGTGTAAGGTGAAAAATCAAAGGAAACTCCCAATTGGACAAGCTGACCTTAAAGTGCTAGAACAAATGGCCAAATAGCTACAATCCTCCTGCTATACTTTGCCAGTGGAAGTCTTTATAAAATGATGTGAGACAATTTAGGTTAATGTCTTAACTGTCTTTGAAGTTGAATTATCTGACAAATTAAAGACGTAGGCTTAGAATTATATAACAGATTTCCACATCATACCCAAGAAATAGTAATTGGCTAGAAACTGTATAATTTTAGTTTAATTACACACTGAATTATTCATTTTTTGTTATTGTCTCATTTTGTTTTTTAGCACAAAAACGAATTGCATCAAGCTCATGAGGCCATCATTAAGAGTTTTCAAGTGTCTCCAGCTACAGAATTACTTTTGTACAAATATTTGAAGCTGAATATAAGAAATATGAAAAAAGAGGTAACACTAAATGTTTCTCTAGCAATTTTGCATTAATAACAATTACTAGCATTTATGTGAAGCCTATTATGTGCCCGACCCTATACTATTACCTTAATAAATATTATCTCATGTGATCCTCACAATAGCCCTGTGAAGTAGATACTGCTATTATCCCTTCTACAGATAGGAAAACTGTATTTTTGTGATTCTGTGTGTGTGTGTGAAGTCTTCGTGTGTGTGTGTGTGTGTGTGTGTGTGTGTGTGTGTGATTTGCTCAGGATCACACAGATAGTGAGTGTCATTATTATTATTCATACCTAAATCTTTGGTTTTATTATTAGAGGAAACTCCTATTGAGGAAAATGCTTCTGCCTATGCAGATCACCTCCTGTTGTGGAATTTATAATTTCTTGGGGACCCTGAGAGGTTAAATAGTTTTCCCAAGGTCACACAGCATATATTTGCAAAAGAGGGAATTTAAACTCATTTCTTCTAACTCTGAGTTACACCCTTGTATCCACTGTTCCAGGGTACTTCTTATTTTTAATGTCAGTAAACATTGATATAAACAAAGTACAGGTGCTTTCTCAGATTTTTATATAATTCCATTCTGGAACTGTAATCCTTTTTCCTGTTCTTTCTTACTGTCTAGATTAAGAAAGCTTTGTTTTGATTTTGTTTTTTAATTTTAGGTCCATCAGACAATGTCTCTTCTCAGTAATATGTGGCCAGAAGGAGCTGATATCAGAAGTATTGTCTGTTCTCTTTCATGTTCAGTAGTCTTAAAAGCCTACAAAAACATGATAGATGGTGTAGAAACCACTGGGAAACCAAGGGAAGGCAAAGATGAGAGCACACAGGTAAAGTTTCTATTTGATTATTCGATAACCTTTATTTATGAAATGTAGTATTTTAAAACATTTTTTACAATTTATACATGGCTTCATCATGTTTCAAGTTTATAAAATATCCTGGAGCAGTTCTCCAAATGTTATTAGGTCTTCCACAAGATGAGAAATTATGACTTATATGCAATTTTCTTTGTAACCCCCTTGACCCTATAGGGTTTGATGTTGGTTATTATTGAAGGGCTAGGCAAAGTGATACAGAAGACAAAAAGGCTTTGTGGCTTGGCTTGGAGTAGCAGTAAACAATACAGTGACAATGGAAACTTCATTAGCAACTTAAATTATTTCACTATTGATCCTGCCTGAGCCCAATTTTTTTCTAGTCTCATTTTGAGAAAAGAAGTTGGCACGGACTTTGGCAGGTCATGGTGAATTGACTTTATATTTCCCTTAAACTTACTCAACCCTGATCCTTCTCTTCAACCCTTCTTTAACAGGACCAAGAAGCAGAATGTGGATCAGTATCCACAGCTAGAGATTTTTCTTCTTCAGATTTCTCCTACTTTCTCTCCTATAAATTTAATGTTAATTTTCTTCATAAGTGCAAAAAACTCTAAATAATTTCATAAATTTTTTGTTCTGTTTGGCTAAAGTTCTTTCTTCTACTTCTCCCATAACATATCCCCATGAAAGATGAAAGTCCTTTTTTGGATTCATATCTAACTTGAATTCCTTGGTCTTCACTTTAATAGTTAATAACAATTGTTTTTAAAAAATAATAATTTGCTATTCACAGTCATTTCAGTTGTGTCTGACTCTTCATGACCCCATTTTTGGGTTTTCGTGGCAAAGATACTGGAGTGTTTTGCCATTTCCTTTTCCAGCTCATATTATAGATGAGTCAGCTCTCTAATCCCTGTACCACCTAGCTTCCTCTTTAGGGACCTTTGGGCTATGCAAAAATTCCTCTAAAATATATTTTATGTTCTCCCATACCTTTTTATTTCTCCTAGAAGGTCCAAGCAATCCCTTTATTCCACATTACAACAATTTATTTATTTAATTCTCCTATTGTAATGTCTTTTTTTGTTCTTCCTGAACTCCTTCCTCCACTCCCCAAAACTTCTTAGCCTCATCAATCACTCTGTTCCTTCCATCCATTTACACAGAGACAGGTATCAGTATTTTTCATAGGGAAGGTAGGTGGCATAAAGAACCAGGCCTGGACTGATCCTAACAAAATTGGAGAAGAAAATGGTGAACCGCTCCAAGGACAACATTGGTGTACTTTGGTCCATGGGGTAAAGAAGAGGCAGACACTACTAGACTAGTGAACAACAACATCAAAGTAAACCAAATTTTCCCTTCTACTTTATCCAAGGAAGAAGAAAAATAGAAAAATAAAAACAAAATGCAGAATAGGAATGCTTTAACCAGAATTCTTCTGCATGTCACATGAACTCTTTTATATTCATAGGATTGTGATGAAGCCTTAACTCTGCAGGAAGCAGCTGACCTTTGTAGGATGCTTTGCTTGAGTGTGGCTTTCCTCCAACTCTTGCCACTTTCTCAACGAGTCAAGAGTAGAATTATCCATTGCCACTGGAAAAAGAAACTTTCACCATTTTTAAGAATGGTAGGTAATACTTGGTGAAAGCTCATAATTCAAACTGTATTTATGAGAATCCTTGATTTTAATTTCTATCATCATTAGTGTTTTGGGGGATTTTTTTTCCTTTGAGAAAATATTTGTTCATATCCTGTTAATTGTCTAAATGAGTTAAAGTATAGCAATCTTTGAAATGACTTCTGGTTTTCAAAGACTTCCTTAAATGTACTCTTTAAATTTTTTTAGTCTTTAATCTAAATTTAATTTTTTCTTCATGCAATTCTTCATGAATTACTTCTGTTGGTTTCTCTTTCAGTATTAAAGATGAACAGTATAGGAAATTAGGTGATATGGTGGAGAGAATAATGCCCCTTGCGTCATGTAAGAAATGTTGAATCTGAATTCAAATCTGGCCTCTACACTTTTAGGTAGTGTGATACTGGATAAGTCATTTAACTGTTCTCTGTTCTCTGCCTCAGTTTCCTTATCTGTAAAGTGAAGATAATAATAGCACCTATCTTCTAAGGATAAAATGAAGTGATATTTGAAAGCACTGTGTATACTTTAAAATGCTAAATGTTATCTATTATCATTTTACTCATCTATACCCATCTTTTATAGTCCTATGATTTATTTACTTAAAGTCTTGCTTCAGTGTCACGGTGGTGCATGTGGGATCTGCAGTCAAGTGCAAACTCTATTAGATCCTACTGAGCTAGAAAGCCTATTGGCCACAGCTTGAATGGTTGGGTGATAGGTCCACTATATGAATTGCCCTGCAATTTCCAGTTTTAGAGAGTTCCTTGGAGGTACTACAAAGTTAAGTGTTATATCCACTGTCATGCAGATCAGTATGTATATGAGGCAGGAGGACTAGAACTTGGGTCTTTCTGACTGAGACCAGATCTCTATTCACTATACTATATTCCTTCTCTAATATTTAAAAAAAAACAATCTTTGTAAATATATCATTATGAATAGATATAGATTAAAGTATTTATATAATATCTACTTGATATTTTAAAAATGCATCATTTAATTGATGTGAATATTCCTGTTAGCAAAGCAAAAGGCAGGTTATTCACAACTTTGTAGGTTGTTTGGAAGAGTCACTATGGACAAAAATTTAAAAAAACATCCACTTCTAACAAAGAAAAGCAACGATTATAACCTTAGAGAATGACCTGGGACTACTGAGAGGTGAAGTAACTTTTCCAGGTTTGTAGAACCAGAGGATACCTGTGGTGGGACTTGAATTCCTCACATTCTGACACTGAGTTTGTAGCTGTAACTGTTAGGTCAGGCTGACCCTCTGATTTCATATTTTCTTATTTTTAGTGGCATTTCCATACATTTAAAAAGTAGTAGCAAGATGAGGGACATGCCTAATTTCTAGAAAGTACATTTTAATTCCGATATGGATTTATGTATGCCTAACAAGTTTTATTGCCCTTCTCAGGGTCTAGGACTCATGATCAAGGAATCATTGTTTTAAGGCACTCAGTTGTCCATGTTGGAAAATAAATTAAAGCAGAATTAAGTAGTTGTTTTGTTATTTCAAATATATGTACACATTAATTTTTTTCTCTTTTTAGCTCAAAAGATGTGAATTTTTCATTTTAAAAGAAATAAAAACTATAAGTAAATGGAAAGTGGATTTTACCTTCCTGCCTGACTTAACGGATAATCTATTGTGGAAAAATATTGCATATTACTATGAAGTGGAAAACTGCACAGGTATTTGTTTTCCATTATTATAGAGTTAAGATTCTGCTTTTACAATTTTTATATCTCATACATTAGAGGATCATAGACATGGGGTTGGAAGTGCAAAAGGTAAAAAGGGAGTTTTGATTGGGTAAATAGTAAAAGGTTTGGTCACCAGGGAATTGAATAATTATCAATTCCCAATTAAAGAATAACCCCAAGTCAAAATGACTTTCATGGAAGTTTATTTACAAATGAGAAGAGAGAGAGAAATTAAGAAATTGAGAGAGAGGATAAGGTAAGATAATTAACCTAACAAACTAAATAATTCACTTAGGTCCCTGATTTAACCCAAGCAGATCTAACTAGTCCTCAATTGGAAAAAGGCCAAGCCTTGAAGGGAGAGCCGAGGCTTGAAGGCCCCAGAGGTGAATGAAGCAAAAGCTTCAGTCACAGAGTCTCTATTGAAAGGGAAATTCCTTAAGAGAAGTTCAGGAAGATTCAGTCTTTGCACTCACCATGTGGAATTCCAAAGGAAAGATTTAGGTACAGTTTCATCAGCACCAGAGCCTTCTCCAAGTCCCGGTCATGAACCAGAAGAGAAGAGTTGAATTCACTGAGATCTCTTTTAAAGGAGCTTCTTTTGTGTCACTTCCTGTGCCTTCCTCTTAGTTTATGTATCCGATCACAACAGACACTTTTCTTAGGACTGCCCCGGAGACAGTAAATTTTGATTTTGAGCCATATTTTCCCAATATAGTTTTCATCAGTTCCCCATGAATCCAGTTTTTCATTGGCAAAAGTTTTAAGGTAAAGAAAGACTACAGAATGAGGCACTATAGATAATATCATAATCTTAGCTTTTTATTTAGATCTAGGAACTAGATGGAATATATTTACTAAGCCTACTATATGCCAGGTGGGGTAGATAAGTAGCACAGTGGGCTGGAGTCAGGAAGATTAAATCTGGCCTCAGACAGTACCTGTGAGACCTTGGGCAAGTCACTTAACCCTTTTTGACTCAGTTTCCTCATCTGTTAAATGAGCTGGAGAAGAAAATGGCAAACCACTTCATTATCTTTGCCAAAAAAACCATCAAATGGAGCTATAGTCAGACATGTCTGCAACAAATGAACAACAGCAATATGCCAATTGCTGCTCTAAGTGCTTTAAAAATATACCATTTGATCCTCAAGACAAATTTGTGAGTGAGGTGCTTTTATGACTCATTTTACTGGTTAGAAAACAGAGACAGGCAGAGGTTAAGGGACTTTTCTGGAGTTACATAGTGCCTGAGGCTAGATTCAAACTCAGATCTTCCTGACTCCACACCATTCACTCTCCTACCTACCTTGCTCCGATCTATAGGAAGAAAGGACTTCAGAGGCCACCTAGTTCAACTTCTTTCTGAGGAGACCAGCAATCCTTGGGGCTAAATGACATGTCCAATGACATGGGTGGTGAGCATCAGGGTGAAACTTGAATCCAGATCTTCTGACTCCAGGGCTTGTACTCTTCCTACTGTGCCACACTGAATCCCAAATTTGAAAGTAGCTTGTGTTCTTTGCTGTGCAAACTCATTCCACTGGAGATTAGCCAGAATTTCTGATTATTAGTTTAGAAATCTCTAGTCCAAATACTGGTATGTAGATGCACAATAAATATGAGTTTAATAACTGAATGGTTAATACTAGAGAGAACAATTAAAATTTCTATACAAGTTCTTGAGGATTGCTGAATAACTCTTTCTAAGATGCATATATTTAATAATGCTCGTCAAGTTTTATGAATGATCCTTAGGTATACATATCACTCACCCCTCCTTATTTTGGATATGAGAGAGCTTTAGTTTATTAATTTGTAGTGGGTCATTCAAGATATACTTCTAAGACTTGAATATGAATTCATCTATATGAATGGGCAGAGCTTAGAGTTTATTATAAATAATTTCAATAGAATATCTACTTTTTTGTGTTGAATCAGAATCTTGAAGCACTAAGTGTAAAAAGAAAGCTATAAAAGAAGCAATAGTCTTTCTGAAGTAATACTTTAAATAACCAAAGAATTTGTAACGGAATTTGGCCTCCTTTACACAGAGGCAGAATATTTTAAAAAGAAAATTTAGATGAAAGAGTTTAAATATATGTTTTTTTAATTTACATCTAAGTTTGTATGTAATATCTAAATCTCAAATGCATGAAAAATGATCACTTCGCATCAAATATAAACTTTGATTTTTTCTTTCTAATGCAGGGTTGAATCTTGAAGTTGGTGATGAACTCATGGAAAAATATGAGAAAATGTGGAATACGATATTAAACCTGTCAGGAGATTATGATTTTGGAGGATCTATTCCTGTGAGAAGAACTTTGCAACATTTTCTCACACAGAAGGAAATATCATCCACAGGTGCTAACAAATTAAAAAAAAATAAAATCTCACTTAAATCAGAAGGAGTTGGGAATCAGTTCATTTTTTTTTCCAACCCTTACCTTCTGCCTTAGAATCAATACTTTGTTTTGGTTCCAAGGCAGAAGAGTGGTAAGGGCTAGGCATTGGGGGTTAAGTGATTTGCCCAGGATCATCCAGCTAGGAAGTATTTGAGACCAAATTTGAACCCAGGACCTGGTGCACAATCCACTGAGCTACCCAGGTATCCCCAATCAGTTCAATTTTAATCCTTATCTAGTGCTAGGATATTTATTCTAGAGCAGAAACACCAAATATGACAAAAAAGAAGCTTTTCTCCATCCTTTTTCCCCCTAAGCAAAGGCAATGAGAATATCTGTCATTGTTTCAAATAGTCTTCATTTGCATCCCCAAAACTCTAGTGGTATTAATCTAAGGGAAACTGTTATGTTCTTCAAGTTTTTCAACTATATATTCTATGAAAAAATGCACTTGTAACTATATATTTATCTTTTGAAGTTTATCTTTTTTTGTTGATTTCTTTTGTTTTATATCATATTCAATTGTGAATTCATCCCTTTCACCTCCTTTAGCCAGCAATCTTTCCTTTATAAAAAAGATTTTTTTTTAAGTGAGGGAAAAAAAGTTCAGCAAAACTATCACACAAACCATCAGTCTAACAGGATGTACACTATTCTACACCCACAGACCGCCTTGATGGCAATGAAGGGAGAAAAATGTATTTTTCCAGCCTTCCTTTGGAGCTCAGCTTGGACTTTAGAATAACAGGCAGGAGTTCCATTTTCTTTTTGCTCTTCCATATTATTGTAGTCATTGCTAACATCAACTTTATTTCTCAATTTTTCCAAGTGTGCAAACCTGAGATTCCTAAATTGGGACTTATCCCATTGACATCTCAATTGTTGGAAGATTATGCTGGAGACATTTTGGAAGATTTACCATTTTTAAGCAAGTACGCACTTTTGATGTAGTATTTCTTATAATTCTTGTATGTTTTTTCCATGTATTCATATACATTTACATTAGCTGAATATTAATAAATAAACCCATGTATACATATTTATGTTATTACATCACTACTAAACTTAGGTTCATTTCTGTTTTTGAAAAATATGTCACACTGTGAGCCTCCTTGGTGACATCATACAACTTTAACAAGGCTCATTCTCTGAAAGCATCCCTAGGGTTCCTCCATGGGACTGGACACCAAGTCTTAGCAGGTAGGACCTCCCAGTGGTCCTTAAGAAGGCTTAAGAAGCCTGGATTGCCTCTGTCCAATAATGTTATCTAAGCATATACCTAAGTGTATCTGTGTGCATAGACACATTTTCTATAAGCAAGTATATGTTTGAATATGAATGAAACATTTTAGCATCATTACAATATAATATACATATAGGTGCACATGAAGATGCATATAGTTTAAGGGTGGTAGAGTTAAAGTTCACAAACTATTTACTACAGTTTACTACCTGGTGACCTTAAGTAAGACATTTAACTTCTCTACTCCTCAGTTGTTTCATCTGTAAAATAAAGGGTTTGGAGTAGAGAAATATCTGAATTTCTTTCCTTCACTAAATCTATGATTTGATGTTATCTGAACTTACTTTCACAAGCCTTATGCTTTTTCACTAATTAAGGACAACAGTGTTACACTTAGGAAACTGAAAAATTTACTATGGATTTATGTTAAAAATTTAAATTATATACGTTAATCATAAACTTTGAAATTATAAACAATATTGATAATCACAATAAAAGTTTAATTATACACAAATATTATACTATATGATATTTATAATGAAATTAAAATATGAAAAATATACTATATAAAAGTATAATCAATGTTTAAATTATATATAAATAATATATGGTGATCATAATAAAAATTTTAATTTACATTATATGTGATATAATAAATTTGTGATTATAATAAAGTTTTAAATTATACATATAATTTGCAATATATACAATTTATAATAAATTATGCACATAATTATTTTTTATTATAAATCCAAAGTGATTTTTCCGTTTCATATATATGAAATAAAGAGCATTAAAGACAAAAACAAAACCCTAAAATTCATGAACATTGAACTTTTTAATTACTTTTATTCTGTCTTTTCAGAAACCTAAGACATATCTTCCTTTTTACATTGACATGTGCTGATTTGCATCTCTTGCTTTCTTTGACTCTTATTCTCTGTCTGTCCATCTTTGTCTTCCTTTGTCTCTCTATGTTTCTTCTCAGTCTTTGTTTCTCTCTGTTTATGTCTCTTTTTCTGTCTGTCTCCATTCTTGGCTTTTTCCTCCTTCTTCTCTTTCCTTACATTCCTGTGAGGAGCCTTACTTCTAGATATTAGATTTTCTTCTTGTAATAAAGAAAAAAATTGATCCTGTGCTTATTAGCACACTGGGAAATTTAGTCAAAAATGAAGTGATAAGAGAATATTAAAAATTTTACAATGGAGTAATGGCAGTTCGCTTTAAATTATGATCCACAGAAATCTAGTTTTCAGGAGACATTTGTAAATATTATTTTAGAGGGAAATTTAAAAAAAATTTATTTTGAATATTTTCCCCTAGTTACATGTCTCATGTTCTTTCCCTCTTCCCCAAACCGCCTTAACCTCCCTTAGCCAACGTACAATTCCACTGGGTTTTACACGTATCATTAATCAAGACCTAATTCCATATTATTGATAGTTGGACTAGAGTTATCATTTAGTGTCTACATCCCCAATAATATCACCATCAGCCCATGTGTTCAAGCAGTTGTTTTACTTCTGTGTTTCTCCTCCCACAGTTCTTCCTCTGAATGTGGCTAGTTTTCTTTCTCATAAGTCCTAGAGGGAAAATTTTTGATAGGAAACTATTTGTTCCAATTAATCTATGCTTCATATCACTACTTCAGGGCAGTTGAGTCTATTTGTGGGTAAAAATTTTCTATGATTAATTTTATGATGTCAGAATGTTTGAACATCGCTATCCTGCTATATATAACTGTCCTTGCTTAATGTATATGTATATATCTGTATCTATATATCTTTTTTTAATTGTGAATCACATAATTCTAGAGTCAAAAGGATTCTCAGAGACCAGTTAGTATAACCTACATTTGAAAAATAATCTCTGTGTCATACCTAATCAGTAGTTTTGGGTTGGCTTTGATTTTTAGGAAGTTTTTTATACATAAAATCTAAAGTGATGAATAGCAAGTTATCTATGATCATTTTTTCAAGAGAAACATCCATAATGGAGATGGTTTAAATCCCACACAGTGGTTTTGGAATTATAGATTTGAAGTGTTTGAATACATTTACATTTACATTTAGAGTTGTTGAAAACATATAATGAAATAAGATTTATTAAGTGCTTTTCAAATCTTTAAGTACTATATACAGGTGTGATATTATTATAATTTTCATTAAATAATTAAATAATGAGTTTTGTATAATACATTCATTTTCCAGTGATGATCCATCTATTATCACTCTTAGCAAGAAGAAAGAATTTGATGAAAGGAAACACTGGCATTCTAACAGACCTCTCGATGATGATTATGGAAATACTAAGTTCAATAGTAATGGTAAAATTAATTTAGCAACAATTTAAAATGTTTGTTAAAATTAGATGCTAAGTAAGTATTTTTGTTTTTTTACTTTATGACCCTTAAATAATTTCCAAAGAAATATATTGAATTTTTTTATTATTTACATGTAACAATATATTTCCATACAACTTTTCTCAAGTCATATGATCAAATTTGTCTCCCCATCTGGATTATATATGTTCAAATAAATCTATTTAAATGGGAAGACTGAGATAATCTAAATTATCAGGGAGAAACACAACAATTAGAACAAACAAACAAATAAAGCCCAGGCCATGATCCTCAAGAGGCCTGACCAGTTCCTCTGTAACCCAAAGTTAGTGGGTCTAAAAGTGTTACCATAATCATAATGCAAAGTTTCTCTTCCTTGGACATTCATCACTGTGTAAAGAACCAGCTCTTTGTATTTCAAGGAGCAGTAAAAAGTCTGTGTCAACATTATAGAAAAGGGTTTTCCATCACTAAAACACAGACATCTAGGCTACTACAGTATTTTTTCTTCTCCTATAAGTATGTAAGCCTACATGCCCCTTAGCATCTAAGCTCACAGAGAAAATGTGATTATAATAGAAACAGTAATGGACAGTTTCTCTTTCCTCTTTCTGTCAACATGAATTAGTTACCCCTAAAAAGTGACAAAGCTTCCCCTAAGTCCTACCGTTCCCCTGCCTCCCTGATGCAGCTTCCTAGATATTTAAGGGCACAAAGGTTTATACTCCTGTGTTGTCAAGTCTCTTTTTAATTGGTGGATGATTAAAGATCATGGAAATACTTTACTTTGTCCAGATGACGTTACCTGTTTCCATATTGAGAAGGAAACTACATGAGAAATTTTCCTTGTTACTTATCCTTGCTAGATTAAGGCTAGGAAATTTCCATTTATTAACTTTTCAATGACTTATGAATGCTTCACTGGGTCATTAAATCACAGATGAATTGACAGGATTGTTGTCTCCTAAAATGAATTGTGAAAAATAGGTTCTATTTAGATTCTCTTTCAGTATATGGAAATGCCAGATAACTGCCTGTTTTGGCTAATGCACTATGTAACCCAAGGAGACTTGAAAAGGCAGTGGAGGTATAGTGGAAAGAGGGCTAAACTAGAAACTAGGAAGATCTAGGCTCAGATTCCAGTTAAAAGAATAGTTGTGAGACTCCACGTAAATCTAGAATATCTCCTGCATAAATTTTTGTGAGGCTGAAGTAAGACAATGTATAGTAAGGGCTTTGCAAAACTCAAAGCCCCTTATGAATGCCAGCTCTGGTTATTGTTATATAACAACTTATCAGGACTTGATGCTTTCATCCTTATGACAGATTTATGAAGAAAATGCTCCGTAGACTTTGGAACAGTCCATAAATGTGAAAAGTCCAAAAATAAATAAGTATACAAGTTGTTACTTCAGGCCTCATTAGTAGCAGAATTTGAACTCAGATATTCCTACCTTGAGTCTAGAACTATTTCTTATATCACACTGTCTCTTGATGATGGCTTATGTTCAGCATATTCTTTCTTTTGGATCATTTCAAGTATTTTAGCCTTAGAAAAGCTGGGAGACATTTTTTTTCTCATATTCTGAAAGGTATATGACATATTAGCACTCTTTTGGATGGGACAGGATTGAGCATCATCTTGGCCCTTTCTACCTCAAGATTGGTCTGAACTCCTCCAGTTTCCCCAGGTCTACTGTCTACCATGGGTTAGGACCAATGTAGTTATAAAGGAGGACACAGTATGTCACTTCCATAAAGTCACTGGGTTAGGTCTATGAAATTCTCAAGTGGGCACAGCTTTTCCGGGAGGATTGCCTTGATAGTTTCTGGGATCTTTTTGGGCTGAGGGTTGGGAGAGATTAAACTTTTAGAACTTCCAAGAATGGTTTCAATTTATTTAAGTTATCTTAAAATATTAAAAGATATCTTAAATAATGACCGATGACCTCTTGGTCCCAGAGTAGTTCTTTAAAGATGGCTATGGATTTGAATCAAATAATTCTGACTTGTATAATTTCTGAAGGACTTCTGGAGATTTCAGCGAATCTGTTTTCAAATAGAAGGTATAGTCAGGTAGTACTTAATGTTTTGTTGGTATCCATAATTTCTGCCAAGATATCAATAGGGAATGCCTTGGAGTTCTGTGCTTCTGGCTATTAGGTTCTTTTGGGAAGAGCCTCAAATCATAAAGTTATCTGAAAGGTCTAGTATTTTGTTTTCTTGTTCCATGTAATTTACTGGGAGTATCCCGAAGAGTGCAACAAAGCCAGCAACTTTAGAAAGCTTAGTGACTGATATTAATTAAATATGATGTTATGTAAATATGATATTGATAATGTAACCATATGTTTCTATATCTGCCTCAAATTTTTGGATAATAGGTCTTACTTTCACTCTATTTTTGTTAAAACTTATTTTGATGGCATTTTCTTGAATATCATTAAAAGGAAATGAAGAAACATTGAGTATTTACTGAAGTGTATTAACCATAGAGACTTAAAAAATGATTTATTCACTGCAGCTAATTCCAAAGACTCCAAAAAACAAAGGGAAGTACAGAAACTATATTACTTTTATCATATTTTTGGAGAATCTTTGCATGGAAGACACAAATCAGTGAGGATTGTAAACCAAGTGACTGCACCACCACCAACAAAAACTTCTCAACAAAAGAAAATAAAATCAAAGGTAAATTGATAAGCATAGTTGATCACACTGAGCATCTTCCCTTAGGCTCAAATCCTTTTATCTCAGTCCTGATTAGACAGGAGTTTATCATTCAGAATAAAATACATCAAACTTTTCATGTTGCTAATTTCATGTTTGTAAGAGAATGAAAAAAAAAGACTACTTTGAAAATGGGTATTTTTGTTTTAATGCCAGGACCATATTTATCCTGTTAAACTTAGCCACCTATCTATTGTGATTTGGTAATTATTCTGGGAGAGTCTTAATTTTCTTGTACAGTCTTCCCAATAGTCCTTATATTTTGAGAATATCTTAGTAGTTGTCAGCTGAGCTAGGACTTTACAGCCAGCCAGCCAGTCAATAAACATTTATTGACTCCTATTATGTGCCAGATACTTGGTGAAGTTCTAGAGATACCAAGAAGATCAAAAATATAGTCCCTGACCTCAAGGAACTGACCACCTATTGAAGGAAAGGACATGTAAATAACTTTGTACATTAAAGGGAAGGCAGTAGATTGGAGAAGGGGCAGAAAAGGCTTCCTGCAAAAAGTGAGATTTGAGAAATGTGTTGAAAGAAGTCAGGATAGTTTAAATGTGGAGGTAAGGAAGGAGAGAGGCATGGGAGAAAGCCAGCACAAAGGCACATAAATGGGAGAAAGGAATGTTTTGGATAAGCAAGTAAGCTAGTGTGACTAGTTCATAGAGCACATGGAGGAGAATGTAAAAAGATTAGAGAGGTAAGAAGGGACCTTGTTATGAACAACTTCAGAAATCAAATAGTAGACTTTATATGTGATCCTAGAGGTAACAGGGAGTCACTAGAGTTTATTAATTGGGGGAGCATGTGATGTGTTCAAATGTGTTTCTTTGGGAAAATATCTGATTGGCAAAGGGAGAGGTTGACCATCTAGACACCTATTGGAATAGTCCAAAAGAGAAATGATTATGGCCTGAATTAGAGTGGTGGTTATATGGGAGAAGGAATGAGACATAAGAAAAATATCATGGAGATAGAAAGGCCAAGATTTAAAAACAAACAATATGTATTTAGATATAATGTTGTGATTGCTTAGCCATTTCAGTCATGTCTGACACTTCATGACCCCATTTGTTTTTTTTTAAATTTAATTAATTTATATTTCAGAATATTTTTTCATGTTTACATGATTCATTTTCTTTCCCTCCTCTTTTCCCTCTCCTCTCCCAGAAACAAGCAATTCCACTGGGCTGTACCGATGTTGTCACTTGATACCTATTTCCATATTATTCATTTTTGTTTTTTTGAGCAATTGTTTTAAAGCCTAGACCCCAAATCATATACTCATATATACATATAATAAGTAATGTCATATGTTTTGCTTTTGCATTTCTATTCCCATAGTTCTTTCTCTCAATGTGGATAGTCTGGTGTTTTCTTAACAAATATTTTGGAGTACTTTTCCATTTCATTTTCTAAAACATTTTATAGATTAGGGATTGAGGCAAACAGGGTTAAGTGACTTACCTAGGATCACACAGCTAGTAAGTGTCTAAGGCCAAATTTGAACTCAAATCTTCCTGACTTCAGGCTTGGCACTCTATGCATTGTGCTATCCAGCGGCCCTATGTACATAATACATATTTACATATCCACTGATCTTCAGCCCCATGCTACTAATTATCTTTTGGACATTTCATATCAAATGTCCTGGAATAAAATACTTCTAACATTCCAAACACAAACACAATTTCTTTCTTCCCAAATTCTCCTCTTCTAAACATCCCTATTTCTGTAAAAAAAACCAAAAAAACACTATTACCCTTCTAGTAACTCTAATTTATAATTTCAGCATTACCTTGGAAGCCTTATTCTCCATTGACCTCACATTTCCAAACATTTACCAAATCTTGTTGTTTTAAACATATAACATCTCTTGCATCTTGCACTTCCACCCTATTTGCATAGTTATTGCCCTAGCTCAGGCCCTCATTTCCTCCTGCCTAGAATATTCCAATGGTTTCCTAATCAATCTCCTTGCTTCAAGTCTTTCACTTTTCCAATCATCCCTAAACACTGATCAAAGGGATTTTCCTTATGTTCACATCTGAATATGTCACTCTATTCAATCAATTCTAGTGGCTTCTTATTGCCTCTAGAATATAATAGAAACTGCTCTGCTTATCTATTAAAACCCTTCAGAAGCTGGCCCCCATTTACCTTTCCATTGAACATCCTTCCCCAAGCCATTCTCTATAGTGTTTATAGCCTCTAAAGTTCTCTATAGAAAAGTGGTTCCCAAACTTTTTTGGCCTACTGCCCCCTTTCCAGAAAAAAAAATATTACTTAGGCCCCTGGAAATTAATTTTTTTAAAAATTTAATAGCAATTAATAGGAAAAATAAATGCACCTGTGGCCATCACTGTCCCCCTGTATCGCTGCAGCACCCACCAGGGGGCAGGAGTGCCCACTTTGGGAATCACTGTTACAGACCAACCTCTGTTTCTCATGTGATATTCCACTTCCCACTTTTGTACATTTGTACTGGCCATAGTTAATGCCTAGAATAGACTATCACCAGATCATAAATTCCATATCTTCTTTTAACATTTAGCTCAAGAACCATATTCTATAGGAAGTGTTTCCTTATCCCTTCATCTGCTATTGCTGAAAATATACTTCCCCCCCCCCCCGAATCCCTACCTTCTGTCTTGGAATTTATACCAAATATTGATTTTAGGGCAGAAAAGCAGTAAGGACTAGACAACTGGGATTAAGTAGCTTACCCAGGTCATGCAGCTAGGCAATGTCTGAGGCCATATTTGAACTCTAGTCCACTTGGTTTCTTTTAATGTTTTTTTTTATAATTTTATTATTACTATGGTTGTAATTTCTTCCTTTAAAACCCCAAAAGTATTTATTGTAGTTTGTGAAAAATTTTGTTTTTGACCTTTTGACTTTTGGTATTTAATAGGAAAAGAAGCACTGAATAGTGGGCAGGTCACCAGACTTTGTGCCAAGAATACCAGACTACCTGGTTTCAGATATTGTCTCATATATTTACTGAGAAAGTTACTGAATTGTTCTTTCCCTTTGTGTCCACATCTATAAAATATGGGAGCTGGAGAAGTCTTTTTAAGGTTCTTTCCAGTTTCGTCTCTGTGACTTTGTGAGCCTATGAAGTATTTCCCATACTAAAATCCCACAGTAAATTTTCCTCATGAGCCATGCAATATATGCAAGAGCTGTTTCATGATCATGAAACATATTTTATTGGCCACCTTACTGCCCCTTTTGAGGATACATTCTAATGAGGAAGCCAGCATACAAACAAATACATAGAAAAGGTAAATAATTAACACAAGGAAGGCACTGGAATTAAGAGAGATTGGGGAAGGTTTCTTGTAAGATGTGGGATTTTAGTTAGGATTTAAAGTCAAGGAGGTAAGTTGTCAGAGAGGAGAAAGTAGAGTGTTCCAGGCATGGAGGATAGCCACAGAGCAAAGGGATGGAATGTCTTGCTCCAGTGAGGAGGTCAATGTTACTGGATCAAAGAGCACTTGTCAGAGCCTAAGGTATGTTAAAAGAAAAAAAGGGGTAGTAAAGATATATGTATAATGATGATAATAGTAATGTGTATCTGTCTATTATCTCTTCAGCTGCAGTTGGTGGGAGGAATACCTACTCCTATCACCCTGGCTGCTGCTGTAAATTATCCCCTTCTCTCCAACAGGTTTGGTTGATAACCTGTTAGAAATTCCTTTAACAGCTGCCCAATCTAGCAAGGAAATAAATTCAAGCTTTTCCTCCTCTCTTCTTCTTCAACCTCCCAGCCACCCTTCAGCCACCCTTCAGCCACCCTCTGCCCAGATTGAACCACAGAGGCTTGCTCAAGTCCCAATTCAGAAATCTTTTCTCTAGTTCAGAGTCTCTAAGTCCCAGAGCCTCCCCTTCACTGTAGCTGTCAGGGGGTATAAATAGGGTGGGGCTAACTGACCTTTGCCCTGGCTCACAGCACCTGGGAACATTCCGAATCTCTGAACTGCCATTCCTGTCAGTCAAGGTGGCATCCATTTCATCCCAGATTATGAATATAACAGGTATGAGCAGACTGGAAAGGTACAAGGGGACTAAGTTATGAAGGGCTTTGAATGCCAAACAGAGGACATTTTATATTTGATCCTGGAGGAACCACAGAGCCACTGGAATTTATTGAGTAGTGGGGTATCGTGATTGCATATGTACTTTAGGAAAATCATTTTGGAGTTTGAATGATGGATTAGAATGGGGAGAGACTTGAGGCAAGCACACCTAGGCTAGGGCAATCATCCAAGCATGAGGTGATGAGGAAACTACACTAGAGTGGTGTCGGTGTTAAATGGGAGGAGGGGGGATATTTGAGAAAAGTTGCAAAGATGAAATTGATAAACCTTGGAAAAAGCATAAATAGGGGGCAGTCAAAAAGAGTGAAAAATTCAGGGTAATTCCTAGGGTGTGAGCCTAAGGTAGAGGGATAATAATGTAGCCTTCTAGAGAAATAGAGAGATCCACTCTAATGGGAGATGGTTTGGGGGAAAAGATAATGAATTCCTTTTCGAACATTTGAATTTTGGACATTTGAGTTATAAGCCTCAACCTATTAAGTTGAAAGTTAAAAAGTGCCCATGAAGGATCTGTGATCCTATGATGGGGTAGGGGGTGGATTTGAGCTTCTTTTGGAATACCCAGATCTCTTGTGGGTCTGGTACCCTACAGTCTATTTGAATATATCCATGTAGCTACTAAGGCATAGTTACCTGATAGAGGATGACAAGAAGAGAGGAGGGAAGAAGTGAGGGAAGGATGCCAAATTTTCTGTGAGAATAAGATATAGTTGTTTGCATTTAATTATTCATACTCCATAGAACACTATTTCATATATAGGTTCAGTTAGTATGGTAAATTAGTGGGCTAAAATGGTGAATATGAATTTCACAAATACCCAATTTACTTTCAAGTTATATGCATTTTTGGACTTGTGGAAATTGGTCTTGCTAAATCTTTCAGTTTTTTTTCTTATTTTGCAGAAAAGCAATGCAGATAAAATTATTGAAGAAAACCTAAAGAGAAAGCAAGCAGAAATAGAAAAAAAAGAACAGGATAAATGGACTGTCATGTCTGTGATGATTGAAAATGAAATTAAAGAAAATGTTAATAATGGAATAAAAAACCTGGAGACTTTTCTCAGGACTTGTGCAAGTGATTCGATAAAATTTCTGGCTGAAATGGTAGGAATGGAAGCCTGTTTTATGTCATGGAAAGAACATTGCCTAAGTCGAGGTAAGTGAATTCATAATTTTGCCTCTTAGAATGCAAAACTAGTCAGATAAAAAAAACAAATGTTCCTGGTCCTATGCTTAGGTGGTCCCACCATATATTTGTATCTGAACTCCTTTTGAATTAAAAAAAAAATAAACGATTAGTATTTGTTGCATATAACATTTTAGTTGCTTATGTATGCCAAGAAGAATAGCATGCCCTGATAGTTCTACTTTAATTCTGCTTGAATTTTTTTGTACATCTCGAATAATAAGAAATTAAATATTTATATTTAATTATCATTCGGGGAGTCACTAGGTGACTGGAGATGGGAGGTTTTGGGTTCAAATAAGACCTTAGTTACTTCCTAGCTGGGTGACTGGGCAAATCATTTAACCCCAGTTGCCCTACCTTACTGCTCTGCTGCCTTAGAATTGAGACTTAGTATTGTTTCAAAGGCAGAAGATAAGGATTTTGAAAAAAAAAGTGTTTAAAAAGGGGACAGCTCAGTGGATTGAGAGCCAGGCCTAGAGAAAGGAGGTCCTGGGTTCAAATTTGGCCTCAGACACTTCCTAGTTGTGTAATCCTGGGCAAGTCACTTAACATCCATTTTCTAGCCCTTCCTACTCTTCTGTAAAGCTTTTTGTTTTTAAATATCATTTAGAATCATCATTGTCATCGTTTAAGTATGTAGAAAGGCTCTGATTTTCACGTCCTTAGTCCCTGGAAAACCTCAATGTTTGCCATCAGCATGGTTATTGTAAAGTACTATATAAATTATATACATATGTATATAATAGTACTTTGTTATTATTATTATTTATACTATAAAACATAATTTATGTAGGATATTAATACTTATGAGTGAGCTGTGAGTATACAGTGGGAGCAAGAAGTGCTTTGAACGCACAACATATTTGTTGACTGGATATTAACCTGGATGAGGAAAATGTTGGACTTCCTTTTTTCTAGTTGTTTTTCCCAGTTTGAATGCTAGATATGGCTTCTTATGAAGGTAGCAGGATATGGAAGAACATAAAGGAACATGAGAAAGCCTTGAAGGTCTTTCTAACCATTCTAGTCTTTCTTTGCTGCCCTACTCTGCTCTGAATAATGATGAGGAGACAGGATTTTTATTAAAGCTCTTTATACTAGAGATAACTCAGGTACCCTTTCATTAAAATAAAATTGATATTCATTCAACAGAAAAGAAACCCAAGGATGTCAACATTGCTATTCAATTGATGAAAAGAGTTCATATGATTCATGAAAAATATCCACAGTTCATGGAGGAGAAACACCGAAAAAAGTTAGCTAAATGCCTAAAATACCTTGGATTTGACAACTTGGCAGAGTCATTGTATTCTCAGGTAAAAATTAGAAAGTACCACAATGCTTCCAGTCATTTAGCTGAACCTCTTCTGCTGGTTCATCTTCCACTTGCAGGTGACAATTTTTTCCACACTTAATCAGATGGTGGATTAGATTGCTTTGAACAAAAACATTTGTATAATTTCATTTCAATGAAATGTAATGAATTTTATTTATTCAATTTAATTTTAAAAATTCATTTTCTACATTCAAATGTATAAACTCTATCTGTAAGACTGAACAAATTTGTCTCCACATTTTAAAATTAATTTTTGAAGTTTGAATTTTACATTACAGTGTGGCCTATACACAGAAAGCTCTACTTAGGGCTAGGAAGCCCTGGGCTCAAGTTCCACCTTTAAGATAAAAAAATGATATACTCCAGGGAGTTGCTTAATCTCCTCTCAGCACTGTAAGCAGCTCACTAGGACTAGAACTTACCTAGAACATGATGATCTGTTTTGGTAGAGGTGCTTTTTTTATTTGAGAGCTTCCTTTATAAATAAGATCCTGGGGTTCTTTTCTATCTTCTATTCACTGTGAGGGCAGTGATTCTTATAATGACCAGATCTGTTGGGATATGTGAGAGAAGGGAGAGAATTGGGGATTAGAATTTATATTCCAGGGGATAGTATGGCCTCCGTATCAGGAAGCCCTGGGTTCAAGGTCTATCTCTAACACCTCCTGTGTGTGACTTTGGGCAAAGTCCTTAGATGCTCAGTGCTCCCTAGAAAATCGATGTATAAGTTACAGAAAGGCACAGAGGAGTTGTTTCTTTGTATTGATGGAGAGAAAGACAATTTCCATAGTAGATGTTCCTCACACAAATGAATTCATGAGTTTGAGAAATGACCACCACCACCCCTACTACCCCTTGTTATAAGGAAGAGTTAAGCTAAAGAAGAAATTAAAGTTTGCAGAGGATGGAGGCATGAGACCAAAAGGGAAAGAATTCTGGAATGTGGGAAAAGAGGGTTGAGTGAAAAAGCACAGAAACAGTTAGTCTCTCTGAAGTTTGTTGATTACTAGCATCTAGTAGGCATTTGCTCTCAACCTACCTTGTGGATTAACTTTACCCCTCCTTCCTGTTAATTCCTGTGTTCCCTGTGAAGAAGATCCTTGAAATGAAGCTAGCCTGACTCAACATCTTGTCAACAGCAGCTCAGCTGTCAGTGAGTGGGAGATCTGAGTCCATTCAGACTTGGGATCTTTTCCTGGGCCCTGACAAGCTTACCATAGACCAATACCTTTATACCAGCTAAGGGGAGTTAGTGCAGCTTAGCAAGAGCAGGGACTGGGGTTTTTCTAATAAGTTAGGAGAGGATTAGTTTAGAGCAGTGGTTCCCAAACTTTTTTGGCCTACCGCCCCCTTTCCAGAAAAAATATTACTCAGCCCGCTGGAAATTAATTTGTTTTAAATTTTAATAGCAAATAATAGGTAAGATAAATGCACCTGTGGCCATCACCACTGCCCTGGATTGCTGCAGCACCCACCAGGGGGCAGGAGCACCCATTTTGGGAATCACTGGTGTAGACCAATAGCTCTGAGAAGACTCTTTGAGGAGACATTAGCTCCTTGGGACTCTTAGTTAGAGGGACTTAGTCTTAAGTCTATCCAAATCCCTTCTCACCTTTCCCTTTTAATTAAATTATGTTTATATCTATTGAGTGGTCTGTGTGTGATCTCAGACCAGACTCTGCCTGGACAGAGTTTCTGTTGGCTTTCCACCCAAGGTATAACATCTTAATACTGGCCCAATTCAATCCATCTTATCCCATTCCCCAAACCACCCTAATACACTCTCATAAAACTATTCAACTTACCATTGATAAACAAAGTGAAAATGATTGTGGCATCATTATTGTATCATTAGGAAAACAAAGTAGTAGAAATAATGTTCTAAATTTTTTATCATAAATTCAAATATAGTTTTTAAAGCTTCATAAGTGTCCAATTTATCTAAATAATTGCTTACTAGAAAAAGTAGAAATTAAAATATATAAATAATTGGTTTTTATTCTGCATAAAATAGTACAGCACTTCTGTATACTTTTTGTATTAATATATTATCATTGTAAAATATATGAATTGACTTACATGGAATTTGAATGATTATAGGTGAACAATTTGGTCACTGAGGACATTTCCAAATATTCAGTTCAGATGGGAGCAGCTAGGTTCCAGCTAAGCTATATGGGTCATTATTTATTCCGAGAAGAAAGAAGTGACCCAGATCCTAGAGTGAGTCATTTTATACCAGACACATGGCAGGTAAGTGTCTGAAAGTTCTGAAGCCTGGAATGATGCATTGTAGGAAGGGTGACAGGATCTTGGTGATAGCAATGAAGAAGGAAGGGCCATGTGATATTGTGTAAATGGAATTAGCTCATCCTCATTCATTGATAGACTCTAGCTATCAGCAATAATGTCACCCCACCCAACCATGAGGAGGGGAGATGAGTTATCCACATGTGACAATAAGTAACAAATCAAGAACAAGGGACTGCCCTTTGGGCAATCCAAAACGCTGTTGAGGTTGCCATTTGTCCACTTGAAATTAGAGGTGGATGCAGGAAGTGATGAAAAGATGCTATCTTTCAAATATGATGGTAACTTCCTGTGGAGGGAGTTGACGCTTTGAACTTGGTGTTGAAGGATCTCTGCTGAGACCTCAGACTGCTTCCCTCTGAACTGTCATGTGAGTAAGTTAGGCTGACTTCCTTTCTCCTCCCTTGGAGTTTCTGGAGGCTCTAGCCTCAAGGAGGCTTCTCTTGCCTCTCTAATTGTAAAAGGCCTTGTGGCTAGTAGCCTTGTTTAATTAACCTCTAAATCTTCATCTGGTCCGGACCTCTGGTCCGGGGCAGAGTTTCTCTCTCTCTATTTCCCTACCTTCAACCTTCCTAATTGTAAATAAACTTCCATAAAAGCCATCCTGACTTGGGTCTATTCATTTGGAATCGAATTAATCAGATTCCTGGCGACCATAAGTTAAATATCTAATTCCCCTCTTACAGTATTGTATTTAGATTGGAAATAGAGGCTTCTTCAAAGTGAAATACAATGTCAAAGAAGGCAATGTGTCACTAAAATGCCAAATTCCAAATGCCAAATGATTGGGTATGGAAAAAGAGTAAAAGATAAGTATTTTGGGAGGTGTTCTTTTCATGGTTTTAAAAAATTTAACAAGAACTCGTTTGCATTTTGGGGACATGACCAGTGTGGAAATCTGTTTTGTCCATGAAAATCAGCTTAATGGACATACAAAACTGACCATTTTGTTTTGGTTTCTTCTTCAAATGATGTCCGGAATAAATTTCTTCACTATCATTATTACTGTTACTTCATTAAGAAAGTTGAATATATTTGACATATATATTTAAGTTATTTTAGAATATCTAGTGGATAGCATGTCTTCCAAATCAGGAAGTCTTGAGTTCAAGTTCCAAGTCTAGGTCAAGTTCCAATTCTAACACATATTGGTTGTGTGACTTTGGGCTTTATGTTAGGTAAGAATTTAAATTTAGATTTTTATGCTAATATGAAAGTTCTAAAGTAACATTGTGGTTGCTGATTTAAAAAGTTAACTCTTAAGTCATGAGTCTGTTAGCCACTCTTAACAATTTAGTTTAATAGAGATATAGTAAAAGAGAGAAATGCAGGGAGGAAGTAGAAAGTATTGCCTGGCTAGATATCTTATAATTTATTTCCAAAGAAGTCCTGTTCACCACCTGGCAAGGGCTACATCAAGTCCCTAGCTCCATGTGGAGTTGTGGTAGTCTCTTAAGCCAGGAGTCCTGGCTGTGTCTTCAGCCAGGGTTCCACAATGTAGCCTCCTCCAAAGCCAAGGCAGGAATCTCCAGAACCAATTTCTCCAGAAGCCAAGAAAGGAAAACCAGCTATTCAACCAGCAAGCTAAAACAGGATCCAGGGGAAAAGTCTCCTCCTCCAATCTGGCTCACCAATGCAGAGAGACTCCAAAGACAAACTCCAAAGGAGAAGTTCAAAGGAGAAGTCCCTTGGACAGGAAGTTCAGAAATTTTTATAGTCCTTTTCCCACATCACTTCCTGTCCCTTCCCTGCTTTATGGGAACAACTGTAGTCTTTTAATTTGCCTATCACTTCCCAGGGGCAGGGCAGTGGCCTTTGGAGTTGTCATCCACTCTAGCAAGTGACTTATGAACTCCCATGCCTAGTGACTGGTAAAGTACTAAGTAGGGGTACTTAAATTTTTGATTGATTAACTTGAAAGTTGCTGATTGATAGACAAAGAGAGTTTGATTCACTCTTCAAAGTTATTTAGAATATCTGATTATTGTTCTATTTGATCTCCTGGGCATTGGTTGGCAGGAAATTCTCAAATTATATTTAAAAACAAATTTTATTGATATATTTTGTTCATGAATATGATTTTGGTATATATTTTCTGTTACTTATCTCTCCGTTCCTCCTTTGCTAGAATTGAGCCCTCATAAATATCAAGGAAACAAAAACAGCATGTGATTGCATTTGACAATATATGGAACATGAATGAATGGATGACATTCTCATAGTCCTTTGTTTCTTAGAAAAGAGAGAGTTATATATTCTCTAGGACAAAACTCGAGTATGATAGCTACTCTGCTCTTCTCTGCTTTTTCCTCCCAGATGTTTGGATGTTACTTTCTTTTTTCTGTTTATTTCTTTTGGAGGGGATTATGTTAATTGGAGCAGAATACTTAGGATCTCTTATTTTGGTGGAGTACTTGAACTACCTTTTGAGTAAGTAGGTTGTAGAACTTCTTAAAAAGAACAAATGACATCTTTTAATGTTTTCCAAAGACAAACCTCTTGACCTTAAATGAACCAAACTAAAGTTGAGGCGTGAGGATGAATTGATAAGTTTGGAAAATATTTATGTTTTGTCAATATTATATTTTGATTGACTATTCCTTTAACATTTCCTCATTCCTATATACCAATAATGCTTGTTGATTGGTTATTTAACATCAAATTAGGCAGTGCTGCTATTTTCAGAATATAAAGTTGGCTATGCCATAATGCTAATATTGCTTAAAGCAATGAAGTTATCCAATTTTTTGCCTATGCAAAATAGTTAAAAGTATACTTTATGAACAAGGTATCAGTTATTTAATGATAAACTTTAGAACTGTTAGTAGAGAATAATTCATCTCTAATTAAAGGTAAATCATCATACAATGTGTAATGGACTGATTTTTTTGGTTGTACTCAAACCATTTTATTAATGGGCTTAGAAAGCTTATAAATCATTTAAATTATATATTAAGTTAGGAAGAGATTGCAATAGAAATGTATACATGTGTTTCTGGAATAACTGCAATAATTAAATCACCTGTGTTAGCAAAATGACAGGAAGATGAGGACTGGCTTGGCATGTTCTTTTCTATGGTTGAGAATATTATTCTCATTCTTGAAATTATGAACTTCTTATGGCACAGTGGATAGAACACTGACCTTGTATTTAGGAAAACTAATCTTCATGCGTTCAAATCTGGTCTCAGATTCTTACTTAGCTTTGTGACCCTGGACAGGTCACTTAATCTTGTTTGCCTCAGTTCCTCATTTGGAAAAATGGACTAGCAAAGGACAAGGCAAATAACTCCATTATCTTTGCTAAGAAAACTTTGGACGGGTTCACTAGGAGTCAGACACAACTGAAACAACAGCTATAGTAAACAATTAATATGAACATCAAGAAAATCCAGTGTGCCATTAACCTGTGGCTTCTCTGCTCTGTAAAGGTGTTGGGTTATAAAGCTCAGGGATTATTAGTGAGGATATTGAATCCTAAGAAGGTTTTCGAATTCCCATATTTGAATTTATAGTTATATAAAATGTAATAATCTGTTCTAGCTTAATGGAAATATGCAGAACCAAATCAAATAATGCAAGGACTTTGTGGGATTCATCATTGGCACTAATCAACAGTGTTTCTCAAATTCTTTATGTGTTGAGGGTTTGGATCTTGGGCAGAGGTGGTTAAAGGGGAAAAGGAACTTGGAAGAATGAGTTTTTAGGGAATCCTGACAAATGGTCCCCATTGATTTCTATAACCTTAAATGTCTGTCATTGCTAGTCAGAATAGCAGTTACCAGCCTATAGCATTTTTGAAATTAAATGTATAAAATTAAAACACATTTTCAAAATATCTCATTTTCAATGGAACCTATACAAAGATTGTATTTTCAACATGAAATATGAATTGTTCTTCCTTCAGCGGGAGCTTCTAGATGTTGTTGATAATAATGAATCAGCTGTGATTGTTGCTCCAACTTCATCAGGCAAAACGTATGTCTCCTATTACTGCATGGAAAAAATCTTGAAAACCAGTGATGAAGGGGTGGTTGTGTATGTTTCACCTACAAAGGTATGGCCTAAAATGCTAGAACTTAAGTCTTTCTAGTTTTCCTCTGCCAAAACTGTGCCCTTAACTCTTTAAGTGACTTTCCCTTACTTATCTCTACTGCCTAAATCTCTTTCTCTGTATCCTCTGCATCCTCCTTAGCAATTTTGGTGCTTGGAGAGGAGCACTGACTCTGGGGGAATCAGTGAATGCATTTCCAAAGCACTTATCTCATTATGAAGACAAGACACAAGAGAGGACTGATGAAAATTTGGCTAGAGACAAATGTGAATTAAATTAAATTAAATTTAAATTAATTAAATTAAAAATGAATTTAAGCTTGGCCTGCATAGGCCAAGAAATGACTGGCTTATTTCATTGTGAAGGAAGGGATTTGGCACTGCTCACAATCTGGCTTAAAAAAAAGCATTTGTAAACTTGGGCTCCAGAGATGTTTGCATGGTATAAGCAACAGGGCTCCAGAGGCAGCATTCATCAAAGCCTGGGCTGTGGCATCTCTCTCATCTCCCATCTGCCTCATTTCTCTCATAGAACACAGGCACGTAGCGTTAGAGTCGACAGTGATCCTAGAGACCATCTAGTCCAGTTTCTCCATGATCTCCAGAAACAGAGATATAAACAGTTTCAGTGATTTACCAATGGTCACAAAAGTAAGCAGTCAAGGAGCCATGCTTCCAGTCCAGATCTTTGGTCTTAAATCCAGCACTCTTTCTGCTATAGAGAAATACAATATTCTGTATGATTCTATCCAACAGAAATGTACTAAGCTCTTGTTATGACCAGAGCATTGTGCTAAATGCAAAATAAAAATAATCGCAGAGATCATCAGAGGCTTCCCTATTTCCATTACAATCAAGGCATAGAAAGCCTAAGCTGCCATTCACTTCCTGCATATCTTCTTCATTTAGAAATGGGTTCTCATCCTCTTAATTATACCCAGAGGAACGCTGAATTAGGAACAAGCTAAGGAAGTGAGGAAGCCAATATAATAATGCTTACTTATTATGTCAGGACCTGGGGAGTACTGGAGCCAGCTCATAGAGGTTCAGGAAAGCCAATTTTTAAAATTTTCAATGTGAGAATTTACTTTTAGGAAGTCTACAAATCAAGCCTTGATTTATTGGTTAGGTGATTGCCCAGACTTAAGAAAGTGATGAAGAAAGTGCTAATAATACAGAGTTAATTTAGAAATATATTATCCATATTTACTTCCTCTCCTCTCCAACAAAAGGAGCTGTTTGTTAAACAGAATACCTTTGCTAAAAACTGGTGAGACTTCTTTCATCATTTATTTACATCATTTCACTAAAGTGATGTGTTCAATATATATACATACCTATGCATATGTGTATTATTTTTAAGCAAACATGATCATGATTCATTTGTATTTCTTGACATTATTGGAGAAAATCAATAGGGAGTCAGCTTTGGCATCAGGGAGACATGGGCTGGCTCTTACATATCCTGATTAAGTGACTCTGGGAAGATCATTTAACTACTCTAAGACCCTAGGTGAATCTCTAAGAAACTGAGGTACAGATGATTTGATGATTTGGTGGAGGGAGTTTCCATACAAGAATTCTGCAAAGTAATCTACTTGAGGGCAAAGACCATCTCACTTTTGAATTGGTATCCCCATCACCTACAGGATTTGGGACAAAAGCAGGAAAATAATTAATTTTTTTTTACCCTTACCTTCTCAAAAAGAAACATACAACAAATAGAAAAAAATAACAAACAAACAACCACAAATACAAACAAAGCAAAAATTGCTTACCTTCAGTCTTATTATCAGTTCTATAGCACTGAATAGGCAATTGGGGTTAAGTGACTTGCCCGGGATATCACAGCTATGAAGTGCCTGAAACCAGATTTAAATACAAATCCCCCCAACTCTAGATCTGGGGCTCTATCCATTGTGCTACCTAGGTTCCCCACGAATAATGTTATTAAAACTTCCTTACATGAATGCAAACACTGATCTGGATCTCCCCACCACTAAACCTGACCCTTAGTTTGTCATTCACATCAATAAATATGATACGATGATGTTGTCTATATTAAGAAAAGTTTTACTTAGAAGATAGTGGATAAAAAATAAGTTCATACAAATCAGTGCTGCCTACGCCTCTTTTTTCACCAGCCCACATTAAGTTCAGAATTAGCATGACACGATAAAAGTTCTAAGCTCGAAGTCAGGAACACTTGGGTTCAAGTTTTGTCTTTGACCATCAATAGCAGTGTGATCATGGACAAAGCACTTAGCATCCATGCATTTCAAAGTCACAGGCAAATGTAGCAAGCTTTAGGGAGTTGTTCGTTAGAGTCAGATTTACAGTGTTGTAAAAATCCTCTGAATATTAACTCATTATCTATTGCTTCAAGGCTCTTATAAATCAAGTGGTGGGGACTGTCTACAGTATATTCAATAAAAGAAGAACCAAAGGAGGTGCCATATGTGGTGTTTTCACCCGCGATTATCGTCATGATGTCATGAATTCTCAGGTACTTAATATACTCAGTGATATTCATGCTGATATTCTATATCAGTCACCTTGCAGTAAGAATAGGATGAAAATGTTACTTGCATGCATTTTTAGGTAAATGTATTTAAATTACTTATATATGATATTTGGGCATCTCTTAAACTGTAGGTAGACTTGTTGACTCTACTAAAAGTACTTTGTCATAGTGATCAAAATATTGTATCATTATTATCAGTAACAGTAATACATTATACTATGATAATTACAATTCACAACAATGTCAAAGATGTTACTATACTATTCAGTAATATTCCATAAATTTTTAGTAAATCTTAGTCAATAATACTATTCAGTAAAAATATTAGTGATAATAATCTCAAGGCAAATTAGCAACTTCTAGGAATAGTGATCTTTCCATGGCTCTTTAAAAAGTGAGTAAACATGATTTGAAAAAAATAATATGGCGGGGGGCAGCTGGGTAGCTCAGTGGATTGAGAGCCAGGCCTAGAGACGGGAGGTCCTAGGTTCAAATCCGGCCTCAGACACTTCCCAGCTGTGTGACCCTGGGCAAGTCACTTGACCCCCATTGCCTACCCTTACCACTCTTCCACCTATAAATCAATACACAGAAGTTAAGGGTTTAAAATGAAAAAAAAAATATGAAATCCATCAGAATATCTCAACTTCAACTTAAAAGTCTCTACTAAAAATTGAATTTATTCTTCATATATGAAATAGCTATTGTTTTGTATTACTGAGGAAAAAGTAACAATCATAGCAATCATTGACTTTTTGTAATTAGCTCTTTCCACCATCATATTCTTCCGCATGACCCTGGTTCTCCTTCACCCACTGTTTGTTCAGCTGCTGAACCAGCAAAGGCAAGAAATATTAATGATAAATTATTTGAATATTGAAATGTTAAAAACACATGCATTTCATTATTTTAATTCATGTTTGTTATAACGTGAGTTGTATTCCATTATTCAATTTCAAACTGAGTTCTCAAATGCTCTTTTTTCAGATACTTGTAACTGTGCCTCAGTGTCTAGAAATCCTTTTGTTATCTCCTCATCACCAAAAGTGGGTCAAAAGAATTAAATATGTCATATTTGATGAAGTAAGTAATTTTACATTCTTAATATTACAGTTAAGAGTGTAGGGATTGGGGGGCAGCTTGGTAGCTCAGTGGATTGAAAGCCAGGACTAGAGACGGGAGGTCCTAGGTTCAAATCTGACCTGAGACACTTCCTAGCTGGGTGACCCTGGGCAAGTCACTTAACCCCTCATTACCCAGCCTTTACCACTCTTTTGCCTTGGAACCAATACACAATATTGATTCTAAGATAGAAGGTAAGGGTTTTAAAAAAAAGAGTGTAGGAATTGATTGATTCTAACCTGTGTGTCTCCGAGTGAAAAGACACAAACAATACAGAAACATTTTAAAGCTATTAAACACTTTAAGTGAATAAAAATTTTAGCACACTTCTAATATAGATCCATTAAAAAATCTGAGTTTCTGTTTAAAGCACATACCTAAGTGTGACAATGATAAACATCTCAACTCATTCTATTGAATTTTCTTGTTTTGATCCCAAGACATTCATTATTTCATCTTATATTAATGAGTGCTCCATTATTCTTTAAAATTATTTTAATACACATATGAGTATTCTTAGATTTAAAAAAGTATAGCTTTTTTGGGTTTATTTTTCTAGATGTGGCTGTTAGTTCTTCAAAGGCAGATAATGTCTTCATTTTTTTGTTGTTTTTTTTACAATATCAACCTAGAGGATTTCTTATTACTCAACAAAATATTGTTGATTGCATAAAGGTCTGAAAGGATTTTTACTGGAATTGAGCTAAGTTTTTTTTTTAACTGAAAAACAAATGCCTCCTTTTTACCATTATAGTTGTTTCCTTATATATCTTTTTTCTTATTCTGTTAGATGAACAGGATATAAAACAAAATAATAAAATGATAAGTATAGAACTGGAAGGGACTTCAGAGATCATATTTTTAACTCTCCTATTTCATGGATAAGAAGACTGAGATCCAGAAAGGTTAAGTGACTTGTCAAGGATCAAGAGGGGAATTCATTTCATAAAAACACTGTTAAATGCCAGAAATTTATCAAAACTGTTAACTCTTTAGAGCTTTCTTATAGCTGTTAGAATTAGTTCCTTTAGTGAAACTTAAATTCATACTTTTCCCTTCTCTCTATTGTCTTCCTCCTTATAAAATCCATGAATTCATTTTTAGGTATTTATCTCTAGGAAGAAAAAAAGTAATATTGCTTTACAAGAGTTAATTTATGTCACATGAATAAATGTTAAATGAATGACAAATTTTAATTTGCATGGTATCATTGGATGGCAATTGTAATGATTCCCCAAATATTCCATTAAGGAAACATAAAAGCAGCATTTCCTTTTACTTTTGCCATAAACTGGTAGAACTTTCACTTTCCTCTAAATTCTAAATGCTTGCCTTTTTTTATAAATCACTCCTTGGGTCACGTCCATTTTTAATTAGATATAAAGAAACATAAAAAACCAGCACTGTTATGACACTTGGCCATATTTCTTGACTTTAGCTTTTTGGTGGTCAAGAGTTCGTTGTAGATCATTTGTTTTGAGAGAATTTAATGATTCTTTATGGTACTCAAAGATGCATTTAGGGAAACTGGAATCTAGTACAAAATGGGGGATAAGGGAAGGGACAAAGATCCTATGGTTGCAACTGGGTAATTCAAAAGTGCTACTTCAACTTTTGAGCCCAGGAATCTTGAATGACATGGCTCCTGAGGCATGACAAATGAATTGGGCTCTCCTTCTGCATCAAAGGCATGACTTTAGCCCTCATCACCTTTCATAAGTTATGACTTTTTAAATTTTCTTTGCATTAGGAAAGATACCATGAAAGTATAGTAATAAGTAACATTAATAACTGTGAAAATTATAAAATGAACACATTTTGGTTTTTATCAGACATCATTTCATATTGCTGTGCCACTGGTGGAAGGGACAGTGTTGAGAGAAGTAGAGAGACATGATGTTGTTTTCTGCAATTATCTTCTATTTTTAGAAGGCCAGATTTAATATTAAACAATTGGAATTACGCTAAAAGGTTTTGACAAATTCTTTGAAGTTTAAAATTAATTCTGTTTCCCTTCTCTGCCAGGTCCATTGTCTTGGGGGAGAAATTGGAGCAGAAGTTTGGGAACATCTCCTGGTTATGATCCGATGTCCATTTTTGGCACTTTCTGCTACTATCAGTAACCCAGAATATCTCACAGAGTAAGCCAGAATTTACTGTTTTCAGGATTTTAAATTTACATAAATTAAAAAAACATAATTGAGTTGCAGCTAGTAAGAGTTTTAGAGCATAGGCAGCCACTAATTGAAGGAATGTGTATATTTCTGTAGGAAATTACTACTTTGAGAAGATCATAAATCCATTTGAGTATTTGAGTAAAAGCATAAACAATATATGAACAGACTTTAAAAATTAACAAATGGTAGTTCTTCCTAGGAATAAATATGATGATGACATTTCCTTTTCATGATGGCATTTTCCTCCTCTAACACAATATTTCTTTTTACAAATAGGTGGTTAGCTTCAGTTAAAAGATACTGGCAGAGTTTTGAGAGCATGACAGCCAAGACTACATCTTCAAAAATTACCTTGAAAGGTTCAAAACAAAACTTACGAAAGACTGAGAAGCCATCATACAGAGTTAGACTAGGTACGGCACAGAATACAGTGATTTTTATTTGATTAATTCTTCTATCCATTCTGACTCTAGCTCCTCTGCTCTGGTGTGGATAAAGTACTAGCATCCCAGGAGAAATGGTTCCAATTAGCTGAGGATATTGTAGTGAGGATTAAATTATTGCCAGACAACTAATATTTTGGAGGTAGATTGTCCCCCAAAATATGTCTGCTCCTATATAAGTGTCATGGTTTCAGGTCAAACAGATTTGGCCTCAAGGTTTTTTAGTCCTCTATTAACCTCACGTCACTGCCACTTTAGTTACCTTTTAGATATATCAACTGCCTTCCTTTTGATCCTTTCTTCATTAAGAAAATGAAATAAAATAATAAACCATTTCATTATAGATATATTTTCTAGGAGATTCAAATTTTGTTGTAACTAATGAATTCTTGCCTTTATCTGTAGAGTCACAAGTTTTCTTCTCATAAATTCAAGGAAAAATGGAAAGAATACTACATTTGGAATCATAGAACCAGAGATCAAATTTTATCTTTGTTACTTACAAATTGAATGTCATTAGTGAAATCATTTCATATCTTTGGACCTCCATTTCCTTGTCTGAAAAATGAAAGGGTTGCACTAGTAATCTCTAAAACACTTATATCTAACTTCTGTGATCCTAGGTTGAAAAGGCATTGGACCCAATCTTGTCCAAACACCCCCATTGTTACAAGAACTTTATTGTATTATCCCTGAAATGATATCAGACTCCTTTATTTTTTTTCTTGGCTGCCACACAGTAAAGAGAACAGTTAGATCCATACAAAAATACATAAGTGATGCATGAAGATACTCTTTTATGATGTGGTAGCTTTTTTTTTTAGTAAAAAAAGCACAATACTAGACCTGGCAACATGTCAGACCATGTGTCAAGTCCTACTCTCATGCTATTGGTATGATCTTAGGCAAGACACTTAACCTCTGAGTCTCAGCTTCCTCATCTGTGAAATGGGGATAATAATGCTTGAACTATCTGCTTTAAAGGATTATTTGGCTTCAGGAACTCTGCAAACCTTAAACTATGCTACAAATGTAAAATATTACCTTCCTAGTCTAAAACCTTATTTAAAACCATCTCTTTATATGGAGGTGACTCTTTAAGAATGCTAATGGAGCTCATGTTCTGATGGATGCTACTGTTGTGAGGAAGATTAGATTAGTTAGTTAATTAAGTATTAAGGATGTATCAAGCAGGAAGGAGCTGGAGCTGGGAATTCCAGGATGGAATGAGGGAGCAGGAAGAAGTAACTTGTGCTCTGGGAAGGACTCTATTGGGGGTTAACACAAACTGTGGTTAGCCCTGGGAGCACTCAGAGTAAAAGGACATCCTGTATCCTGATTTTCCCCTGGGATCCTGAGTGGTGGCATCTAGCAGAGAGAGAAGATCTGCAGTCCTGTGCCAAGGAAGAGGAGGAAGTTTTGAGATCTGGTGGACAGTGTTTCAAGCAAAACCCTCTCTATTTGGTACCTGAGACTACCTTGGCTCTTGGCATCCAGAGATCATCAGTGGATTGCAGTGAGAATCCCAAAGCCACAAAGCCCCTAGCCGAGCTGCTCAAGCCTGGCAGGTTCCAGGTCTGAGGCAGAGACTCCAATGCTCCTTGGGCCCTGTCAGTTTAGATTTCTAAGTTAGTGTGGAAATAGGTCTTTCCTTTCCCTTTGGGTTATGTCATTAGATTTAAGGTTTTAGAGTAGATATCCCTATCCCACCTTTTAGTTGTTCATAATTAAACCCAGTTATATCCTGTTACCTTGTCTGTTGAATTCAAAGCCTCTGGCCAGAGTGACAGTTGGCTAACTGTCATTTGTCAGTTAGGAGCAGCTTGGCTGTTCAAGTCTTCATGTCCAGGTCAGTCTCTCATAAAATCCCAGTGTGTGTGTTCCCACAAACCACTTAGTTTATTTATAATATCCCTGGTGACCCCATTACCCTTACTTATATTTCCCACACTACCAAGCTAAAAAGACTTCAAATGCAAACTAAGTCACACACGTATCTGTTAGACTGAGGCTAGCCTCGCCAAGAGAGGAGAGATTCATCCTCAGGGTGGCTTTAGATGATTAATTTTTTAGCCATATCTACTTTCATAGAATACAAAGTCATCAAGGAGTAACAATCTGAACATTCAGAAAGACAAGATTGTTGGAACTTAAAGGTATGAAAAGATTGCAAGAAAGGGAAAGAAGCAATCAAATATTCATTAAATTCAGGTATACATTGTAGTCTACTGTATACCCTAGGGCTTATCTGTGATTGTGAACAGAAATTATATAATCACTGCTCTGAAAATTGGGTCAAATCTTGTTTGACCTTTTTGGTTTTATATTTACAGTGATGTATAAAGAGAGGTACAATGATCTGGAAAAGTATGTGTGTTCTCTAAAGGATGATGACTTTCTAATTAGTCACTATCATCCATGTGCTGCATTAACAGTTAATCATGTAAGTATAAAACACTGCAAAAGTGATATACCACATAATTTTTACATTTAAATTAGAACCTAAATTTTTAATGTGAATTCATGTAATGTGAAATAATGCTGTTTTTCTTCCCCTTGATTTTAGATAGAGAAATATGGAATCCCTTTAGACCTAGCATTTTCTCCCAGAGAAAGCATACAGCTTTATGATGCCATGGTACAAGTTTGGCCAGAATGGCCTAGAGTACAGGTATATACATTTGTATATATTTATGTCATATAGCTAGTGAATGAATGAATGAATGAATGAATAAAAAGCATTTATTAAACATTTACTACATGCCCATCATTAAGTGGGTATAGAAATACAAAATTAACCATTTGCCAGCCTTTAATGAATGTATATACTAATAGGGAGATGTTATATATAGAGAGAACCAGTGAGCTATGAGAGATCTTTTGTTAGAAAAGTTACAGGGTTGGTCTGTACAGCTGGAAGGTTTTTATAAATCTGTCCTTTCCAATAACAATAATGATATAGATTTAAGGATGGCTGCAGAACAGGAAAATTGTGGTGATAGAGTGGTATTGGGCATGGTTATCCAAAGAGCAGAAGGGACTAAGGAGGAAAGGGAAACATCACTGGGACTGATATTGTGGACCCAAGGACACAACAGTAAGAACCCACGGGACCCATGGTGGAAGTTCCAAAGACATGATGGTTAACTCTCCTTATACAGTCTCCAGAAGGCTAGTGGTCTAGCACACCCAGATTACTAAATGCAAATGTAAACCAATGATCAGAAAGTTAGAAAATTATTTGTTTAATCTTGTAAAATGACTATCTGTGCCATTTACTGTACCCCTCTCCCCACCAGCTATCATTTTTAAATGATGTTCTTTTAACTCTAATGATGACAGCTGCTCAAGTCATTAAGATGATTACAGAATGGTCAAAAAAAGAGCAGCATACTAATGATCTGGCTATTGATAAATATCAGTTGGTGTCTGATGGATTTTAGGTGGTTGATGAATGTATAAGATAATTATGGGCATATTATACCTTAAAAGGATTGATAATTACTTTTGATTAGTTTATTTAACTCTTTATTTTCAAGGATTTTGAACCAGAAGAATTTAGCTATTTCAAAGAGAAGGTAGTCATCATGAAAACAGATGCAAAAAAATATGAGGAAGAATTGAAGAAGGAAATAATAAATTGGATTCACTTGGACAGAGACAAGGTAGTTAAACTTATTTCAAGTGGTATTATAAATAAAATGTAGTTACCACATAAACTTGATCATATGCTTCAGATTTAAGGGATAATCTTATAGCTAGGTAGATCTACCTACCCTGTGTCTATTAATTATCAATATCTAGATATCTTTATCTACCTATATTTGGTATCTAGATATTTATATCTATTGAGATATCTGATTTCTTTATATATATATATATATATATATATTTCACAGGTAAATCACCATCTACATCTATGATCTCTATTTCCATATTTCTATTCTTTAGCTACATATGTTTAAAATACAAAGCATATATGTATTACCTCTCTTTTCTCATTTTTATGGAAGTGAAACGAGACTATTACGTATTACCCCACCAGAAGATATTCGATAGTCTTTCTTGTATTTTTAGAAAGTAAAAATACCTTGAAGTGTGAATTATTCAGATGACAACCTCATACTCCACAAAATATTTTGCTATGGTCTATCATGAGACATGAGCAAAAGTCTTTCTCCACAATGTCCTACTTTAATACCCAGTAGTACTAGGAAAATGATCATAGATTCTTGAAGAGTTTCATCAAGAGAGTTCAATCAAATGTGTAAGTCTCTAAGTAGTCCCCTAGTGATAGACTGTAGCTGATGTCTGAGGTCTGCTCTAGTTCTATGTAGAGGGGCTTATCATTAGTAGTTAGACTTTTGGGTGAAGAGTTCACTGACTGCAGCAACCAATGAAATATTGGAATATGGATAGTGATCCTCAGGCCTATAGGGCTTTGTCTTCCACTTCTGTGATTTTGGTAGCCAAATGATGGAAGAGTACCTGATGCCATTAAAAATAATTAAACAGCATATTCCATCTTAGTCTTAATTAAACTGTCACTACTTTAAACATGAAATATTTGTACAGTGAACAATAAGTTGGATGAAATTGACCATGTCAACACTAATATTCTTACTTAAATGAAACAAAAAGATAGAAAATCAAATTAATCTGGAGAGAATCTATAGATTCCCTGCAGAAAGATAGAGGTTAATAGACTTGTTTCAGTTATGTGTTCAATGGCTCCAATTAATAAGACTTCACCAGGTACTTGGTTATATCATCTTGTAGTGTTTGTAATGACCATATTCAAAAGACAAATTGTAGAAATAATTGCAGCATATGTATCAATTTCTGTATTAACCTTCTATGAAGGTGTTGGTGAGATAGTTATTTAAAAAATAGATTGTGTTGATATATTTTGTTTTTATAACACCTAGATTCTCTCCTGTTTCCTTCCCTTAAATCAGTGGTTCCCAAACTTTATTGGCCTACCACCCCCTTTCCAGAAAAAATATTACTTAGCCCCCTGGAAATTAATTTTTTAAAAGTTTTAATAGCAATTAATAGGAAATATAAATGCACCTGTGGCCATCACCACCTCCCTGAATCTCTGCAGCACCCACCAGGGGGCAGTGGCGCCCACTTTGGGAATCACTGCCTTAAATCCTCAAAAGCCATCCCTTAAGTATGAACAAGTATTTTTTAGAAGAGAAAAAAAAACGCCAAAATCAATTGGCACAAATTAATACACATAAATTAACGTTACATGCAACATTTCACACTCATGGAACATGGTCTCTACAAAGAAGTGGGACAAGCAGTCTTCTTATATTCCTTCTGAAACTCTGCTTGTTTTTTTAAAAATAATTTTACAATATTCAATTTCAGTTGTTTTGTATTTATTGTTCTTTCTATTCACATTGTTTAGTCATTGTGTACATTTCCCCTTGTTGTGTTTATTGAATTTGACATTATTTCCTTTCTTGTTTCTCTGGTTTCTTCATAGCCCTCATTTCTTATAATGATATCCTAGTACATTCACAAACCATAGTTTATTTAGCTATGAAACCAAACACCAAATTCTACTTTGTTAACAAGTCTTTGGTTACCACCAAAAATGCTGCTATAAATATTCCGTTAACATTTGGAAATATTTTGTCAGTGACCTTCATAAAATGGAAATCACAGTGAGAGATGATTGACATTGCTGAAGTCATAGCTCTTTTAAAGCATACATTTTATTAATAATTTTATTTTTATTAAAACCTTTCCCTTCTCTTTTAGAATCAATACTTTGTCCTGGTTTTAAGGCAGAAAATTGGTAAGGGCTAGGCAATGGGGGTTAAGTGACTCGCCTAGGGTCACACAGCTAGAAAATATCTGAGGCCAGACTTGAACCTAGGATGTGTAGTCTCTAGGTCTGGCTATCAATGAGCCACCTCATTGGGGTATTTTCCACTATACCATTTTGCCTTTGTCTGTATATTTTAAATTTTTTTTCCATCAGTGTCCTGATATGTTATGGTCTGTTAATTTATTCATATTATAATAACTTTATTTAGGTGGATCAGTTATTAAACTATCTCAAGCCTGAGACCTTTGACAATGCAGAAGGAAAAAAGAGGGCGAATTTTGCAGGCTTAGTTGAGAAACTAAAAGAAATGGATAAGCTCGCTGCAATATTTTTTTTGTAAGTATTGAAACAAAATATGGTTCTTTTTCATATTCTTTTTGTAGTACTTTAAATTATAGTAAATTGTAGAATCATAAGTAATTTAAAAAAAAATTTACATTTGTGGCCAGGCTTTGTGGCCCTGTAGTACCATATGGGGCAGGGGAAAAAATTTCTCTTCTTAAATGATTAAGTATTCAATTTGAGGTTTTTGTTCAGTTAAGTCATGTTTGACTATTCATGACCACATTTGTGATTTTCTTGTCAATAATACTGGAATGATTTGAGATTTCCTTTTCCAGCTCATTTTATAGATGAGGAAACTGAGGCAAGCAGGGTTAAGTGACTTGCCCAAGGTCACACAGGTAGTGTCTGAGGCCAGATTCAAACTCAGAAAAATAAGTCTTCCTAATTCCAGGCCCAATGTTCTACCCACTGTGCCACTTAGCTGGCCCAATCACCTTGGCACCTTATTTATTACATTAATTAAACTACTTCTCTTTTGGCTTTTATGACAATTACTTTTGAGCCCTGGTAATGTGGTATAATAAAGAGAGCAAGGAGGAAGCAGAGATAATGTAACATTTGATGAAGTATAAGGGATGATCCTTGACAATTTTGCTGGAAGAAATTAGAGCATAGGCCTCCATGGAGTATGGGCCAGAAGTGTGTGTGTGTGTGTGTGTGTGTGTGTGTGTGTGTGTGTGTGTGTGTAAGAGACAGACAGACAGAGGGAATGATGTGTGGTGCTATAGACAGATGGTTATATCTCACTGAGGAAACTGGGAAGAGGGTGAGAGTGCAGAGGAGCACCCCCAGTCTATTCAGGTATAAAAAGGACTTAGGCCCTTTTCAAGTTGAACCACCTCCATGTTTAAAAAATTCAAAAATCCCCATTTTTGATCATAATCTATTGGCTTTCTACCTTTCCATCTACTTTCCCTTACCAAGCTCTATCCTTAAACTACACCATGACATTGAATTCCCTGATGATTCAGTTTTCTTCCAGGTCATCATTAGCCACTCATTCCTTTTCTCCTCATCTTGATCCCTTGGTGAACCAATTTAATTTTACACTGTCTTCAATTGAGTCCCTGATTGCTTTTCTTCTTACTAAGGCAAATATCTCCATCTACACATGTGATAACATTCCATCCTTTCTCCTCAGTCATCTCTACTCTTATTTATCTTTTTTCATATTTCTTTTTTCATTTAGCTGACTGCATTCTGCCAAGGTGTGACTCTGTCTCATTCCCATCATCTGTGGCCTTCACTCCTACATGTGTGCTACTGAGCAAAGTTAAAGAAAGTCACACAATCATTATGGCAGAATCTACTATGAACTTATACTGTGCTTCCTCATCTGAGTTCTCTTGCTGTGTTAGGGAATTTTTGTTTACCTCCTGTATCAGTTCACTATCCTGCTCTCCGCAATGGCTTTTCCAGACCTTTTCATTCCTGCTCAGATCTCCTGTGGTTTATTGTCCACCCCACTCTTTTGGTTGAGAAATTTATCTTATATTTCACAGGAAAAAATCTGTAGCCATTTGCTGAGATCTCTCTCTTTCTCTTCTTTCTCATCTCACTTCTTCAGATGCCTTCTATCATTATTACCCCCTTCGTCTGTCTCATGTGAATTCACCCTACTTCTTACTAAGGCAAACATCTCTATCTACACATGTGATACCACTCCATCCTTTCTCCTTAGTCGTCTCTACTCTTATTTATCTTTAATCTCCTCCCACCTACTATCGATTTCTGAATTGTTGCAAACATGTCTCCTCCTTTCTCAAAAACTCACTTTTTTACTGTAGCAAGTAAAATATATTAAAGAGAAAATGAGGTAGTTCTCTGAGCAACATTAAGTTATTATCAGTGATGTATATAACTGTTAAAAAAGCATGTCAAATTACCTCCCTCAGTAAGGCCAGTGATCTCCCTGAGAAGAAGAAAGACCCCCTTTATTGATACACAGGAAAGGAGAGATGACAGAGTAGTTGGGGACCTTTAGATTTGGAGAAAAGGGGGTGGCATTCAGGTGTGGCTGATCATGTTCCTCTCTAAAAAGTAAGGAATATTCATTGCTTTATGGGACACAACTGTTTCTGGTAGTCTTGCCCAGAAAATAAAAATCATCCAAATCAGGACCACTCAATTAGTCATCCAATTGGGGAAGATCAAACCACAGTTAATTGCACAAAGACAGGCAAGGACTTGTCTTCTGGGAGATGGCACTAGACTTAACTGCTCAGAGTTTATAGACAAAAGAGGTCTCGGGTTAAAAAAAATTGAAACTTACTGAAAAACAAGCAAATGCCCCAAAGGCCAGCTGCAAGCTAACAACAACATGATAACAACATTTCCTTTCAACCATGTATTTAAGCCAATTTGAACTAGGAAAGACTACATGTTTGAGTAAGGTGAATCCAGGTAGATGCTAACAATTAAAAAATCAATAGAAAAAAAATCAACATCAGTACAGCAGAAATCAAAGGTCATATTCCTTTTTTATCTTCCTGTATCTCTATCCTTGTCATCATCCTATATCTTTTCTGATCTTCATGGCAAAACTACAGTATATGCTTTCACTTCCTCCCTTCTTAACTCTCTACTATCCAGATTCCGATCTCATCATTTCATATAAACTGCTCTCTCCAATGTTACTAATGATTTCCTAGTTTTCAGATTGAATGTCTTTTTCCCATCTTCATTCTTCCTGACCTCTCTGTAGCCTTTAATACCTCCTGATCTCATCTTTGCTTTCTTCACTCTGGTTTTCAGGACACCACTCTGGCTTGGTTCTTCTCCTATCAGATCACTCCTTCTTAGTGTGCTTTATTGTATCATTATTCAGATCCCATCTACTAATTTGAATTTCTCATAGGGCTCTGGCCTAAACCTTTTCCTCTTCTCAGTCAATATTTCTTCACTTAGTGATCTTTTTTTTTTTAAACCCTTACCTTCCATCTTGTAGTCAATACTGTATATTGGCTCCAAGGCAGACTTAGTGATCTTATTAGCTCCCAAGGATTTATTTCTCATCTCAATGATAATGATTATCAAATTTACCCATACTGTTTTAATCTGTATGTTGACCTCCAGTCTCACATCTCCAACTATCTTCAAGACATCTTGAACTGAATGTCCAATAACCATTTTAAACTCAACATGTTCAAAATTTAAAGCATTATCTTTCCACCTAAACCCTACCCTCTTCCTAACTTCCTTATTACTGTTGAGGGCCCTTCCATTCTCATTGTCCTCCAGTCTCACAACCTAGATGTTATCCTGGATTTCTCTCTGTCTCATACCACCAATATCCACTGAAACATCTCTTAAATATTCCTCTTTCTCTTTTCTTATACAGTGATACCTTGACTCATGAATTTAATTTTTTCCATGGACAATCTTGTAACTCACTTTGTTTGTGGAAATTCAATAAATCCATTCTGACCCCCCAAAAACACATGAATTTTTTGTTTTATATGCTTTTATATATGAAAATGTACTTTATAAGTAACAAATATATTTATGGATAATAAGAAAGAATGTAAAGAAATAAACTTGCTTATGAAAAGTTATTTACCTTCAAGGTCAGGCAAAGATGCTGGCAGAGAAGGTTTTCATTTCATGTGCTATCACTTAACATAACTTACTCTTTATACACCTAACACTACATTTAAATGCAAAATTGTCCTTATACATTACTTCTGATATGTAACTTTATTGTTAAACTTAATTGCTATTTTTTTACTTTGCTTAATTATCATCATTTTTTTCATTGAAATTTGGCTGTTTTGCCACACTTTCCTCTATTTCACTTAGAGGCCGTCTTGACAAAAACCTTTGCATAGAAGTTTGTTGCTTTCCCCTTTAATATCTCCTCCATTCTTTTGCTGAGTGACTTTTCTAAAATGCAAGTCTGACCATATCACTCTCCAAACCTCTACTCAATAAACTTCAGTGGCTCCCTATGACCTTTGGCATCAAATTTGTAAAAATCTTCTGTTTAATATTAAAAATCATTTATATTCTGCTTATTTCACTATCTGACCTTTCCAGTCTTCTTATACTTTGCTCCACAACATGTACTCTTCAGTCCAATGACACTGCTCATTGCTATTTCATAAACAAGACACTCCAACTCTTGGCTCTGGACATTTTCCTTTGCTGTCCCCCATGACTGGAAGGCTCTCCTTCTTCATCTGTATATCTTAATTTTCTTACTTCTTTCAGGCCCTAACCAAAATTCTACCTTCTATATCAAGTCTTTTCCAATCCCTTTTAATTCTACTATATTCCTTCTGTTAATTATTTCCAATTTATCACACATACACCTGTATATATACAGATATACATAACTTACCCACATACATATGCATAGTTTTTTGTTTATTATTTCCCATTTTAGATTGCTAGCTTTTTGTGCACAAAGGCTGTCTTTTGCCCCCTTTTTGTAAATCCATTCCTTACAGTAGTACCTGGCCCTTAGGGGAACTTAATAAATGGTTATTGACTGACTCCACTGGACAAGTATATATCAATGAATCAATATCTAATATATCTATATATAACACGTTATTTTGTCATTCTTTGGACATGTAGTTATATCAAAATATGCTTTCTATTGTTCATTTAGATTTAACATTCACATGGTAGAAAATTCAGCTTTTTCCGTACTTAAAAATATGAGATCCAGGCAAAATGAACACCAAAATTTAAATGATAAGAAAGAGATGAAAAAGTTGATAAGGGTACTATGGAGAACAAGAAGAACTTTAAGAGCAAATCTATCTGCGTAAGTATAATTTTCATGTAAATTGTGAATGGGAAGAAATTAAAAATGTCTGGGTTTTTAATGACTTGATTTATTGAGTCTTTTTCCAAATTCACAGAAGTCCATGGTATAAAGGAACATTAGAGATCATTTATTCTAATTTCTTATTTGGAGGATAATAAACCTGAGGCCTAATGTGTTCAAGTGACTTGTTCCTGACATGCCAATAAAAAGAAGAGCTAGAGTCCAATGCAATTCTCCTGTTTCCCTGTTGAATGTTATCCTTTTTATTCCTGCAATTACTATTGCCAGGAAAGAGACATTTTTAATGATTTCTTACACGAGATAGGTTCAAAGTTGCTAGGGCAAGTAATAAAAATATTTATGGCTTTGTATGACATGTAAAAGGGAGAATTTTAAAAGATTTTTAAAAAGTTTTTGGGCTTTTTAGAACTATTCAAAGTTTAAAGCATTTCTCTTATTGTTAAGATGCATTTCAAACCATGGAGCATGAATTCCAAATCAAAATTAATTAAATCACAAAATTACAGAATTTAAAGGAATATTTGAAGTTGGTCAGGCTAATCACTATTCAAAACATAATTTCTGTCTTTGTATGTCCACAAGAAATGATCTTAAAAGTCTTCATTGAAGGCTTTCAATAACAGAGATCTCAGGAGTATCATAAGAAAACATTCATGATCAAATGTAATATTATAAAGTTTTATTTTTCTTTTCTTCCTCTTAAAATAATTTTCAAATTATTTATTTTCTTTCTTTTCTGCCTCTCTCATTCTTGTCCTAGTGAATAAGAAAAGAAAATGCATAGAGAAGAAAAAATAAATTTCTACCAATACTGAAACTGAATCAGTCTAATTATTAAGGATATTTTTCCTTATGTACTTAACCCTTTGTATATTTCTTATAGAATGGAACCTACTTGAGGGACGGGACTGTTGTGTTTTGGGGCAACATCAGTACAGTGCATAATTATTAAGTGGTTGATAAATGCTTGTTGAATTATATAGTACTGAAATCTGTTTCCTTATATCTTTTTTCTTTAGTTATAATAAAAAAAGTTCAATGATTAACTGTATGGCTGAAATGGAGGAAATAAAAAGAAAAATTAGGAAGCTTACTGAAATTCCTGCTGAATATTCTTATGCAAATCCTAATTCAGTGGATCATCAGGTAAATATTTTATTATAACTTTCTTCTTTATGAACATATAAACATGTGCTCTATTTGCCAATTAGAGTGCCAAATACTCTTGAGGACTGTTTACTTTATATTAATTAAAAAAAAAATTGAGTTCCTAATTCTCTCCTTCCCCACCTCCTTCCCTCACTTCCTTCTATCTCTCCATCTCCCAGAGACAGTTTACAGTCTGATGTAGAATTTACATATGCAATCAAGTAAAAAAAAATTCCTCATTAGTCAGTTTGTGGAAGAAGTCTCAAACAAACAAAATGGAAGAAGAAAGTGAAATAGAGGATGTTTTAGTCAGCATTCAGACTTTGTCAGCTCTTTCTCCAGAGGCAGATGGCACTTTTCACTATTAGACTCTGGGATAATCTTAGTTCATTGTATTGCTGGGAATATCCAGGTCATTCATAGTTGTTCAACAATTTTGTCGTTAGTGTGTAAATGTTCTTTTGGTTCTGCTTACTTTACTTTATCAGTTCATAGAAGCGTTTCTAGGTTTTTTTTTAAAAATCATCTTAGCAGGACTCAGTTTTTTGTTTGTATACTCAGAGCTTGGCACAGTGCTTATAATTTGGTAAACATCTAAATTTTGCATTCGTTCATTTGCTTTTGCATTCATTCAACTAGAAGTCTTTATTCAGTAAATTCTTTAAGCACTTATTGACCAACTACTCCACATCAAGCACTGTACTAGAAAGGCCCCATGAGATACAAAGATGAGTTAAGACAGTTCCTTCTCTGAAAGATGTTATCTCTCTGGAGAGAGATGTGCTATGTATAATTTGAGACAGTAATAACAAGGAATATGGTATATATGAAGGAGTTTACAAGCAAAGTACTTTGGAAACACAGAGGAGGGAGAGGTTGCTTCTGACTTAGAGAGATTATGATGAGATTGATGACCAAAGTAGTATTTAAAATATGCCAGGAAAGTTTGGTTTTGTTAGGATAGGAGGAGATTTGGTAAAGGGCATTTGAAAGAAAGAATATTGAGAGCAAAAGTTCAAAGGAAAGGAAGTTCATAGAGGGTTCATGGGGTGGTAAATAGTCCATTTTGACTGGAGCATAAAGAAAATTAAGGACATTCATTGGAGATTCAATTCAGAAAGGAAGATCCTGGTGAGAATTTGGAGGGTCTTGAGCAACACATTAATAAATTTGAGTATTGTACTGTAGTAAGTGAGGAGTCATCGAAGGTTTTGAAATAGTATATTCCCATGATCAGAGCCCTGCTTTGGCAAGATCAATATGGCATAATTGCTTTATCCAGATTGGAGGAAGAAAAACAAAACTGGACTTAGGGAGACTCATTAGAAAATGATTTCAGTACCCCAAGGAGACATAATGAGAACTTAAGTTAGGGTAGCAGCAGTAGAAATATAAAAGGTGGGGTTAAAGTTGAAAGATGTTTTATGAAGTGAGTCAAGAAGTCATAGGGGCTGATTAGTGGTGAAGAGTAAGAAAGATGGAGGGATTTAAAATCACTCCTAGGCTTCTGGCCTGATGGACTGAGAGATTGATGATATCAATGATGGAATAAGAAAGTCAGAAGGAGAAATTTTTTGCTGAAGAAGATAAATTGTTTGCTCTGGGGCACAGGGAACCCAAATTGCTGGTAAGCCTTCTAGTAGCTAAGCCATTTAATGCAACAATCAATGAAAAATATGGATCTAGGAGACAAGATGGGGATAAACATATAGATTAAGTAGTTTAAACCACACTGGCGTGATAGTTAAAGTCAAACAGGTAGATAAAATTTTCAACACAGAGTGTCTAGAAAGTAAATAAAGGTTGCTGAGAATAGAGCTTTATGAAATGTCAATGGTTAGGAAGCAAGAAAAGGTAGAAGGTGATTAAAAAAAATAAGAGGTGGTGTTGTTAGGGTTCAAATGGGTGGCCTCCAAAGGAACACACAAGACAATGCAATCAAAGCAGGAGAAAGCTTTATTGCCAGTGCGCGCTGGGGGAACTCAGCAAGAGTGGTGCATTCAAAGGAGGGAATATATATGTTTCTAGGATATAGGTGTCTGTCTTAGGGTTAGCTAATAGCAAGACAGAGGGAGTAGGGATGCTTCCAGGTACCACAGGATATGATTCTTAATCTTCAAGGCTGTTCTGTCTAGGAATCTTCAAGGCTGTTCCGTCTAGGGGAGGAGTGGTGTCCCTGGGACTGTCAGCCAGGAGTTGTGTCCCTGGGACTGTGAGTCAGAGATATGCTTGAGCCGAGCATGACGTTATCCAAACCCACCTGCTGCCAAGCTGTTTGTTATGAGTTTAAGCTTTTTGGCTATAATATTTCTATAAGCTCTTTTTGCTATAACAGTGTAATTAGAGAGCAAGAAAACAACCAAGAGAATTCAGTATTGTGGAGACCAAGGCAGTGTTATAATTTAAAAAAGTGGTGTTGGTCATCAGGTCAGGTGCTACAGAAATATGAAAGATGATTTGTTTTATGACTGGAAACATCAAAGACAATTTCAGAAGAGAGATAAGTTTGTAGATGAGACTGCTGGTGATTGAGGAATGAAGGAGAGATCAGAAAGTAGCAAGTTTAGATTATTTTTTTTAAAACTGACATAAAAACAATGAGATGGGACATTACCTCATAGAGAAGCAGGGTTGGGAAAAGATTATTTTTAAGAGAGGAAAGGGAAATTTGCTTTAGGTTGAGGAAAAGGAACTTGTAGAAAGAGAGATTAAAGGCAAAAGAGGATATATCTGATCTGAAACTGAAAAGAGGGATTGGAATGAAAGATATGGGTAGAAGAGCTCGCCTTGGTAATGAAGAAAAATATTTATTCCTCTGAGCCAAGAGAGAAAGAAAAGATCATTACAAGATAAACAATGACCACTTGGTTACTATGATTGGCTGGTTAGTTTAGAACTAGCAAATAGAAACAATGTTCTATGACAATAGAGTACTTTTCCCTGTGACTTCTTCTTCCTCTTTCTCCCCTTAACAAGTCATTCTAATTTACATAGGAAAATATTTTTTATGGATAGGACAGGAATAACTAGGTGACACATCAAATGCTGGACTTGGAGTCAGGAAGACTTGAGTTCAAATCCTATCTTAGACTCTCATTAGCTGTGTGACCTTGGGCAAGCTATTTAATGTTCTAAGCTTCAGTTTCTGGTAGTTAATACCTGTGTCACATGGTTCAGAGGGTCAAGTTGAATGGCAAATGTAGAGTATTTTGCAAACCTTAAAACACTGTATGATTATTTTGCTAGTGCCAAATTAAAAAAAAAAGTGTTTTCTACTGGAGTATGATCTATATGCATATGTTTTCTCCCTGTCCTATTTTGGTATGCTATAATGTAAAATTTTTAAATTTTTTGTATATAAAGTTTCAGAATAAAGTAACATGGTAAATTGATTAACAATGGGTTTTTAATGAATGTTTGTGGGGTGGTTTAAATTATATAATTCAGTTTAATTTTTTCCCATCTCTTCAGACTCTATGGAAGATATTACATAGACTTAGAAATGGAAGAAATGCATTTGCTCTGAAAGCACTGGCTGCTCGGGGAATTGGATATCATCATAGTTCAATGCAATATAAAGAAAGACAAGTTGTAGAGATGCTTTTCAGAATGGGATATATTAAGGTTGGTGAATTCTCTGGCCATTTCCTTCCCTTCCCCTCCCCTCAGCTCCTGCCGGTCCTTTCCCCTTACCTTTTTTATCCTCCCCTACTTTACCTGACCTCTCCTACCTCCCTTCCCCTTCTCTTCCCTTCTACCATTTCTCTCCAAAAGTACGTCCTGGGGGTCCACCCAATTTGATAAAAGATGTCCTTACTGTTTTTGACATTTCTAGGATACTGATGGAGTAATTTAATTGTCTAGCTGCCATCCTTTATTTTTATCAAAAGACCAGTTCATCTTTTCTTTATTTTTTATAACTTTTTGATGATATAATTTACTCTGATACTTCTCCTGAATCCTAGTTATTCTCCAATATAAACATACTCCTCTTAATGCTAACTTTCACATTCTTTCTGCCTTCTAGGCATAGATAGAAATCCCTGGTCACTCTCTTAGTTAGGGATGCTTTTTTATCTCATGTTCTCTGAAGTTCTGGACCAGAAGAGAATTAAGCAAAATCATTACACTATCTTGAAACTTCCCATTTGTCCATAAAAAGTGAATTAAATTCAATTTAACCAGCATTTAATAAGCAAAATAATATATCATGTGTTAGGAATAAAAAGACCAAATTGAAAAACAATTTTTTTCAGTAGTGGATAAGGCACTGAATTTAGAGTTAGGAAGACCTAGGCTGAAGTTCTACCTCAACTACTTAATAATTGTATGATCCATAACTCTCTGTGTCTCAGTTTTCTCATGTATAAATGAAGGGCTTGGGCTAAATGGTCTTTAGTGGCTTTCCTAGTTCTAAATCTATACTAAGAACATGGATGTAATAATTAATTAAAATGTTATACCAACCATTGTCCTGGATGCTGGTTCTGTAAAAACTAAAATAAAATAGAGTCTGCTCTAATGACATTCTACAAGAGAGAGAAAACACATACACAAATAAATCGATATAAAATGTATTGTGTAAATACAAGGAAATATATCAGGTAAGAATATCAGAACTAGGGGCATCAGGAAAAGCCATTATAGGAATGAGGTAGAGTTTAGGTTAAATTTAGAAGGTAGCTAAGGATTTGAAAAATTACTCAAGAGGAGAAAATGGCAGTCCAGTTATGAAAGACAATCTATACAAAGCCACAAAAGTTGGACATAAGTATCAGTTACAGTGAAATACAAATCAAGCAGTCTGGCTAGAATAAAGCATGTATGAAGAGAAGTACACATGAAATCTGTGCTATCTGTATTCTTCATACAGAATAAAGACTGTATGAATGTGAAATCAATCTGATAGGGTAGTTTAAAGTCAATCAATCAATTAATCAACCGATAATCCACAAATATTTATTAAGTACCTATCATATGTCAGGCACTGTGCTAAGTACTGGGGATACCCTGCTCTCAAAAGGCAAAAGACAGCTCAGCTCCTTTCTTCAAGGAGTTTACAAATTAATGGAGTAGACAATGTGCAAATAAATATCTACAAAACATGCTATATACAATATAAACTGAAAATAATTAACAAAAGAAAGAAACGAATTAAGATTGGTGGTAGTGAAGACTTTCAAGAAAAAATGGCATTTTACTTGAGACTTAAAGGAAATTGGGAAGATCAGAAATTGGAGGAGAAGAAGAGCATTTCAGATATGGGAAACACTGGAGAATTTTCCAGAGAAAATGGCTGGAGCCATGAGATGGAAAGTCTTGTTTGGGGAACAGTCATGAAGCCAGTGACACTGGATTGAAGAGGTCAAGAAAGATAGTAAGATATAAGAAGACTGGAAAGGTAGGATGAAGGAAGCTAGGTTATTGAAGGACTTTGAATATAAACCAGTACATTTTATTTTCCTCCAGCAGGCAATAGGGGAAGCAGTGGAGTCTTTGAGTGGGGAATCCTGCTTGGGCTTGAACTTTAGGAAAATCACATTAGTGGCTGAATGGTTTAGAGCGCAGAAAGACTTGAGGCAGAGAGACCCACCATCAGGCTTTTGCTATAGGATAGAATGAAAAATGAATCAAGAATGATTTTGAGTTTGTCAACATGGGTAGCCAGAAGGATAGTTGGTGCCACAAAGGAGAAGTTGCTGAATGAGGGGAAAAGGATAACATTCTACTAATCACTTAGACCCACCCTCATTTATACATTCATCAGTTGCCACTGACCAAAAATTCTTAACTTATTGATCAGACTCTCATGAGTCTAATCTAATCTAATTCTAATCTAATTATTCTCACTGCCCTTAACTGATTTAAATCTAGGACAGCAGAGGCAATATGTCATTAGGATTGTACTGGAAAATTTTCCAGCATAATTGAAATTGCCTGCGCTTTTGTTCTTCTGGAATAGCCTTAAAGAACTTTTTGTTTACTGAGAGGCCACTCTGAAGCACAAGAGGAGGAGATTGTGGAAGTCTTAAGTTTAATATGCCACAGTATAGTATAGTATAGTATAGTATAGTATAGTATAGTATAGTATAGTATAGTATAGTATAGTATGGTATCCATAGATACGGATGTAATTTTCTAAAACAGTAAAGGACCTGTTATTTAATTCAGAATATTGCCTCACTTATATTTAAGTTTCAGTCAATTTGTGATTATGCACATGAGTAAATTATTCAAATTATTTTTCTTTGGAATTTTTTTCATTCTGAAGATTCTTTCCCCTGTGAAGTCATTCATTCATTCGTTCAAAACATAATTGTTTAATGTTTAATAAAAAAGCAAAAACAAAAACCTTGCCATTGTTATCATTTACTCTATTGCAAGATTACTACAAATTGTTAATTTTATTTAGATGAATATAAAAATTGAAATGGTGAATAGGTTATACGCATAGATGTGTGTATAAATATATATTTGCATATATGTGTGTGCATGTGTATATGTATATATGTATATATATAGAGAAATATAGATGAAAATTACCCATAATTTATTTCACAGAAAAATGTAAATTAATGTAAAAGCTTCTTGACCCATCTCATTAGCATGATTATTAGTTTGTCCATAATTACTTTGGCTTTCCATTCTGATGCAGAATGCATATATCTATGCTTCTGTGTGTCTGTATGTGTAAAGACACATTCACACATTATACCATAAGGATTCAGTGTTCCACTGGGGTGGCTACTCATTCCTTTCAGAGATGCACATGCCAACTGCCTTTCGTTTTAATATATTTTCTTCATGAATCTCTGCATCCAAAAGATTTCATCAACTCATGTTTGACTCTTTGGTAATGTGTTCTTTTGAACTGGAAATGCTGGATCTCATACAAGTGACACATAATTGAACAAGTGTCTCACCCTGGATGCTTTTCTAGTTTGTCAGGAACTGGCGACATTCCATTTCATAGGCATAAGCTTCAAGAACCAATGGCTACCTTCCTTGCTCTATTGAGTATCAGAGTAGATCTCTATAGAGGATATATGTTCATTTTTATTCAGTCAGTCAGCAAATACTGTTTTAAACATTCACTATGTGCCACACTCTATGTTAAGAGCTAGAGGTTCAAAGAAAGAAAGAAAGAAAAAAAGATTGCTGTCTTTTTCATGATTCAATTCAATTCAAAAAAATTCAAGTCCCGAGAATCTCTTACAATTTAATGGAGGAATAACATGCAAATTATATACAAATGAACTATATGTAGGATAAATGGGAGATCATCAACAGAGGGAAGGTACTGGCAGTAATGGGATGAGTAAGTACTTCTTGTAGTAGGTGAAGGCTTTATTTTTTATTTTATTATTTTTTATTACTTTACCTTCTATCTTGGAGTCAATACAAGGCAGAAGAGTGGTAAGGACTAGGCAATAGGGATCAAGTGACTTGCCCAGGGTCACACAGCTAGGAAGTGTCTGAGGCCAGATTTGAACCTAGGACCTCCAGTCTCTAGGACTGGCTCTCAATCCACTGAGCTACCTAGCTGCCCCTGAAGGTGAAGGCTTCAGTTGGGACCTGAATAAAGGTAAAGATGAGGAAGGAAATAATTCCAGGCATTAGGTAAAGCTAATGAAAATGATGATATATTTATTTCCTCATGGATTTTATTTCATCTTTCTATAGGTGGTAACAGCTACTGGATCACTTGCCCTGGGAATAAACATGCCTTGTAAATCCGTTATCTTCACAGAAGATTCTGTCTTTCTAGATGCCTTGAATTTTAGACAGGTACTATGTGTGCTATGCATCCTCCATACCTGTAATTTTGGAACTGTCAAGCAGATTGTTGTATGACCACTGTATGGGACATTTTTAAGATAATCATAATTAAGACTATGAATATCTCAATCTATTTTCTCTATATGATTATAACAAAAACAAGGCTTTTATAAGTGACCATATAAAAGGTAAGGAGACCCTTAAAATATCTGTGGTTTGAAGCGAGAGAAAATATCTTAAAATTGCATCTTGTTTTGGTCCCCTCTTCTACTTAGTATAGTCAATTTGTAACTATCCAGAATAATGTAATAGTAGGAAATCCTGTTTCAAGGGGTAACCCAGAAGTCATTTTTAGACTGCCTCATAGATAAAAGGAACATGAAGTTACTTGCAAAGCATCTTATAAGTTAACTAAAAGTCACACCCTCTAAGTATATGCTAAAACCACAAAGTCAGGAAGGCTTTACTGTAAGGTCTGCTCACTGGCTATGGTCTATAAGTCTTCTATAACGCTCCAGACATCTACAGTAAGACCAGCGGTACCCAAGGTGTTAGTTACCATGAGATGAAGTGACTGTTAATGAACCAAGCCCAAGGGTGCATAGAGGAGTTAGTCTGCTTTCCCTCAAAATCTACCAGAAACGAGACACCAAACTCCTGTCCTCCAAACACTCCTACTTTTCTGTGTGTTCATGCTACCACACAATTACTCCCAATACTAATTTAAAGTGATGTAAGTGGATCTCTGTAGTCTTTTCCTCTCTATTATCTTCCTCACACTGCCTTCCTCCCTCCACCACCCATCCCGAAACTGGTTATATTTGTACCCTTCTCCAACTATAATGATCTTCTAGAAATCTCATTCCCTTAGTTTACAATGAATCAATTAATTAGCAATTTGGAAAGTTTTCAAACCAAAGAAGCTCTTACAATTTATAGGCAAGTTTGCTTATAAATATAAACAAAATAACCATTTATATTTAAAGTATTTGAGACATTAAAAATTGATATGCTCATCAAATCATAGAGGCAGTTAGGGATCAGAAGTCATCTTGGGCCACTATATCGTGGTCAATGTACTGTTATCTGAAGAAAAGAAAATGTCTTCAGCATGGCATTTTTTCAAACTGATGGTACCAGTATTTTGATACTGATGTTTTAATTTAATTTTAAAACTATACGTGCTAAGTATCCAATTTATCTAAAGCTAAGTATTTACTATATAGCCTCACATTTTGTGGAACCCTGACATAGGATTTCAAATATGAAAACTCTCTCCATCAATGCAGCTCTTGTAGCTGTTTTATAACTTGTAGAGTGAGCAGTCCAATGATTTTCCTAAGGTTGCAGCCAGTTATGTCTGAAGTGGGACTTGAACCTAGATCTTCCTGAATATGAATCAACTCTTTAATGGTCCATCACATCATGCTGCCCTTCACAGATAAAAGTAGTAGTAATTTTAGCAACTTATCATAGTGCCAAAATCACGATTAAGTATTTTTAACTGCTAGTGTTTATATAGTTCATGAACATCTCTTTTTAGATGTCCGGACGAGCCGGAAGACGTGGTGAGGACCTTATAGGAAATGTGTTCTTCTATGATATTCCATTGCCCAAAGTTCAAAGGCTTCTAAAATCCAATGTTCCAAAATTAAGAGGCCAATTCCCTCTGAGCATTTCTCTGGTCTTGAGACTCATGCTTTTAGTGATGAAAGGCGATGATAAGGAGGATGCTAAAGCAAAGGTATGCAATTCTTTGTAAATTTTGTTTTCAATCATAAATTTAGCCACTTACTAGAGCAGATATAGTTAGAGCTACAATTATAAAGCCAAATAGTAAAAGACATTTTTTTTCCAGTGTGATTGTACTGCAATCCATATGGTGATATAAGAGCATTTATAGCAGCATTGGCTAGATACATTCTTTGAAATGTGAATAAATTGAACCTGATCATTATCACATGATTCTTAACATCTTTGCCCAATCCAAAGGTTGCTGTTAAATTTATACTCTAAGGAATTTTAAGATATGGGAAAAACCACCTGTTTCTTCTATCTTATTATAGATTTCCTTTGGAATCTGCAGGTGATAGAAAAGATATTTTGTTAAACCAGATATGACATGAGGGTATATATGTATACATATATATGTATATATGTGTGATATATATATATATATATATATATATATATATACCTAAAATAAACTTTTATGGAATTAAAATTGGTGAATTGGAGGAGAAATATTAAACTCTAATGTGATCATGTTCAAGACAAAATTCTTTTTTATGCATTCTCTCTTTATCAAAATATTTTATTAATTTTATTATTAGTTATAATACTTATTAAAATATTTAAAATAATTAACAAATATATTCCCCAATAATATCCAACAGTTTTCTATTCACATTCCATTTTCCTTGCCAGAGCTTATGAATTTTCTAACGAAATAAATCCTATTTCTCTCCTTTCTATCCCCTTACCTCTTGGTGAAAAACAAAGAAAAACAAAACAAAAACCTTCAGAGTAAGTATGCAGAGGCAAGCAAGTCAAATTTCTGAATTGGCCATTTTGTATATATATATATTGAGCATGATCATTATCATATGATTGCTTACATCTTTGCCCAATCCAAAGATGTGCATATAAACTTAAACAATAAGGAATTTTAAGATGTGTGTGTGTGTGGGGAAACCAGTCCATTTATATGTTTCATTCTGTTCCCTTTATCCAAAAATTCTTTGACAGAAGATGGGAAACTTATTCATAATCAGAACTCTGCAATTGTTACTAAGTATTGATTATATTTGTAAGTAATTATGCCTTTAGTATGATGGGTAAGTTTTGTGATGACCATTAATGAAAGAATGCATGCTTCATAGTTTACATTTTAGAAACTTAGTATTTCTTATTTTTTAACTTCATCTAGGTGTTATCTGTACTGCAACATTCAATGATGACCTTTGATCAACCAGAAATGAAACACATGTTGAAAGTGTACTTCATTTTTTCTTTGCAGTTTCTGGCTAGAGAGGTAGGATATAAACCCACCTACTATTAATTAGAGAAGTTAAAATGTTAATTCAAAAAATTAAACAAAGATGATTTCATACTTATATTTCTATCAATATCTTATTTAATATATCAAACTTCATCAGGCAGTGCTGATTACAGTAAAAGTTGAATTTATAAAAATTAATTTCTAGGGCTATCTGGATCAAGAATGCAACCCAAGAGGATTTTCTGGACTTGTGATCCATTTACACTACCATGAACCATCAAACTTTGTTTTGATCAGCTTTCTAGAGAAAGGATTATTTCATAACTTGTGTCAGCCAATGAAGCAGAATGGTAAGCAAATATTCTTCATTACCATCTTCTCTTGTTCCTTACCTTTTGAAGTCAATACCATTTATTTCTCTCAAAGAAAGACTGTGTTTTCTTTCATAGTGAAGCATTTGCAATGCTTTATAATTCCAATCTGTTATGGTTGTAGATTTAGAATTGGAAGGAAACTACAGAGATCATCTAATCCAAGTTCCTGAATCCCCTACTTTACATATGAAGAAATTGAACTCAAAGAGGTTAAATAACTTGCTTGAGGTCATATAGGTAATAAGTGGGGAAAAGTATGATTTGAACCTAGGTCCTCTTGGTTTCCCAAATCCCAATGTTCTTGGATAGATCTTTTTTCTAATTGAAACCACACGTTTATATGATAGCCACTGACAATACAGTCAAAGCAAAACCCAAAGGAGCAGATCCATCATTCAAGAATAAGTTTATATTTCTGTCATACAGTGTCCTTTTCATTTTGGGACCCTTCCATTTCAGAACTTGTAAGTAAGTGACAGAAAGTAGCCTCAAACCTCATGTCTTCTATGTCCAACATCACAAAAGTTGTCTTCTTCCTTGAGTAAGATCTTACCTAATTATGTCATAGACAGCATTTATGAAAATATTTTTTTCCAAAATGTAAGTACTGTTCAGAAATGCAATTAATATATTAACTTCATTATTTCTGTGTAGGGAATCATAAAGTCCATTTTTGTAATATGATTAAATATTTCTAGTTGATAACTTCTAAATTAAGAATGTAGATTCTTAGGGGAGCTGGGTGGCTCAGTCGATTGAGAGCCAGATTAGAGACAGGAGGTCCTGGGTTCAAATCTGGCCTCAGACACTTCCCAGCTCTGTGTGACCCTGAGCAAGTCACTTAACCTCCATTGCTTTACCACTCTTCTGCCTTGGAGCCAATATACAGTATTGACTCCAAGATGGAAGGTAAGGGTTTTTTTTGGTTTGTTTTTGTTTTTTTAAAGAAGGTAGATTCTCTAAGGCCAGCTGGCTAAGATCTGCTCTTTAGTTTCATCAATACAAGAAAAAAACAAAATAAGGCACTATGAAAAGTCATATCAACTATTTCAGATCTATAGGGATAAATTTTGTTTACTGAGAAAGTATTAACATTTACTAAATAGCCACTAAGCAAAGTACATTCTTTAGCTCAGAAAACTTTCAGATGTGCCTTAACTTTAAGATTTTGAGTTCATGCATTGGAAGAGTTGGACATTTGCCAATTGTCAGTCTGCACGGGGAGAGGGAATCTTTTTATGGAACTCTTTCTGGGAATGAAATAACATATCTGAATGAAAACAAAATGAAATGATCAAGTGAAATGTTTACTAGTAATATTTTAGTTCTACATTTTGAATCTTTTAAATAATTTTCTGTTAGTTGATAGAAGATAAGTGCATATAGGGTTAACTGTCGAAGTAGGATGATTGGGGTTCAAATTCCAGGTCTGACAGATTCTGGCAGTATAACCTTGACAGATGATTTTATATCTGTATGCATAGGGCACCTATCTAGCAAATATATATAGAGAGTTAAAGATAGATTAAAACTCATATTGGTGGAAACATTTAGAGATTTCCCATGCCATTCCGGTGTTGAATAAATTCACGAGTCCATTCTAAATTCTTTTTTTATTTGACTCCATCAATTTTTAATCAATTATTTAAAGTTAAGTAATTATTAAATTATTTTTACAAAGGCATTTTTACTTCAAATGTATTTTAGAAAAAAATATTCCCCTTTTGAAAAACTGGGATGGGATATGTGTCCTTCTCTGAGTCTATCCACTTTCTTTTTCTTTTTCTTTTTCCTTTAACCCTTACTTTCTGTGAGAATCAATATTGTGTTCCAAGGCAGAAGAGTATTAAGGGCTAAGCAATGGGGCTTAAGTGACTTGTCCAGGGTCACACAGATAGGAATTGTCTGAGACCAGATTTGAACCTAGGTCCTTCCATCTCTAGGCCTGGCTCTCAATCCACTGAGCCACCCAACTGTCCCCCATCTGTCCACTTTCAAAATATAAAATGTGCCAGAGCACGTCCTGGTACCCTAGCTACTCAAGCTTTCCTCGATGTACTAAAAGCAACATTCATCCTAGAATCTGGGCTCCAAGATCATCCTGGCTTAAGCTTTAGAGATCAGGGCTTCATCAGTTTTAAAATAAACTTTATCTTTTAAACAGGTCCAAAAGTATTTTCTGAAAATGTAATGGAAACATTAGTACTAGTACTAGCAAATCTTTTTGGAAGAAGATATCTGCCTTCCTGTGTGAAAAAATACAAGAGAACTTTTTCTCAATCAAAGGTAATCAGAAAGCCAAATCTTCTTATTTTAGTCTATCATGGTTTTGGTGCTTATTGTGTAGTTCTGGGTAATATTTTAAAATATGTCCTCTTAGATACTTTAATAATAAACTCTGTGGGTACATTTCCATTCTATTGTGATGCAGTAATTTTATAATAATAAGTACATAACTCCAAATCATTTTTCCAAATGTGCAAAGATGCACTCGATGAAACACAGCTAATGTTTGCTTTTGCACAGAGAATTACAAAGTGAGTACAAACTTCTCTGAATTCTTTAGTGGAAAGAAGGGGTTATCTTGCATACCACCAGCTGTCCTTTTTACTTTCCCAGGTTTTTTTTTTCTCTTGAATTATTCTCTTGAATAATTGGGGCCAGGTCCTTTGACTCCAAAGGAAGCCCTCTTCCCACTAGATTCCTTGAGACGGGAATAACTTTGTCAATGGTAGTACATGCCCTGAGACTTTGTTCCCATCCCCACTCATACTGGCAGGCTGGACTCACAGACAACGATGGGGGTCAGGGGTTTTGAGATGAACACTTCTGGTTTGAAGAGTATGTTTCAGAAGCAGCTAGGTGGTGCAGTGGCTGGAGTTTTGAACCTGGAGTCAGGAAGATTTAAATTCCTTTTTTTGCCTCAGGCACCTACTATAATGATGAAAAATAATAAAGGCTGATATAATAATATAAATTAGTATTTTAATTAAAGCCATGCTGATAGATGAAGTTATTAGACCATGAGCTTGTAAGAATTCAAAACTGCCGCCCGGGCCATTTTGTTACCTCTCGTCTCTCACCTAGCCTAGTAGCCAAGAGGCCACTCCCACCTAACCCAGGAGATTTAAACTCTTCTCTGCGTGGAGACGTAGGCCTCCCCACGCCCAAAGAACCGGAACCAGAAACCCTTTGGACCACGGGAAATGTAGTTTGATAATTTCCCCGTGTCCATAGAAAATATATATACTTTTAGATGGCATTTCCCAAATTTCACTTTTACAATTCCCCGTGAGGTCCGGCAAAAAAAAAGGTTAGACCTTTTTCTTCGCTGGACCTGTAAAAATAGACAACTTCTAAAATTTTCAGGAATTTGGGGATAAAAGAAATAGATGAACAAATGGTTAAAATCAGCCCCATTGACAAAAAAACAATTTGGGGGCAGTCCCCTATTGGTATAACAGTGTACAATTAAAACAATATATACAACTCAATTTCCACTCCCCATAGTTCAATCAACTGCACCCCAAAGTTCAAAATTTGGTCTTCATGGTACAGTGAAGGCTTTTCAGACATCTTCATGGTGTCTTCACCAAACAGGTTCATCGTCTGGATTCTGGGGAGATGGTAGGATCCTTATAATTTAAACTTTACATTATAGATTACACAACATACATTTTCTTCTAAGATTTATACAATTCCTCATGAAATTACTCCTAAAAGAGTTAAATATACATATATTTTTACATTATCGAATTTAAAAAAAAAACTTAACAGATATTCCTCTGAGGTAAATCTTAAACACACCTTTTTTTTTTTAAAGGTACCTCAGGTCAGCTAAGGATGGCAAAATACAAAGAATAAAATTCAAGAAAAAAGAAGAAAAAATTAACTTGTGAATGAAATGTAAAATGTGCAAAAAATGTAGGGAAAATAAACTTAGACCTTTGAATGAAGGCCTAATTAAAGTGAATTCAGCAGTGTGCAATTACCCATTCAGGGCCAGGACTAAAGGAAATGTCTCTCTCTGATCTGATTTTATCATCAGCTTTTCAGGGAACTGAGCCAAATAACCAATCTTAGGTGCTTTCTAGGAATCTAAGTCAAGGGGACCCACGTCCTCTAAAGTTTTAGAAAAGACTGGGACTCCAGGACTCAAACCCCAATTTCCAAGCCCTAAAGTATTGGCATAGAAGTGCTGCAATTTATGCAGATTTTAGTCAGTCAAGTCTCTGACCATGTGCTTTCTTTAGCACTACTAACAGCTCTCATGTTCCCTTTTCGTAGAATCAGACAGAAAGGCATTTAATCACAGTCCTATAGGCTCAGGTATTTGCTGTAGAATCAGAAAAAGGATAAATAATGATTATATATGTACTTCCAGTACAAGATGAGAAAAGGGGAAAAATCAATTGCTCTAATTAAAAAAAATGTTTTAAAAATCAAAAATATATATATAGCTTAGAACTAGAAGGGTTATGTTACTCAAAAAAGAGGTTCTCTGTGAGAGAAAGTGGGTTTTACAAAATAGCAGATTCATAATGCACATTCAAATAGAGTACCATTATTTCCAATAGCACATTTTAAAACAATAAACAATGATGTTTAAAAATCATATACTTGTTACAACTTTTAAATCTTGGCTAAGAGTTTCTCAACAAATTCTGTTATTGCTTCCATAGCAAAATCTGATATTTAAAAAGAACCCTTCTGGTCTAAATTATCCTCAGATAAGAATATACAGGAGCTCCTTGGCTTCCTGTTTTAAAAAATCCTGGGTAGGAAATGCTTCTACCCATTTAAGGCAATAATATCTCTTATAATAAAATATATAAAAGCTTTATCCTTTAAGACAACAATTCTTAAGGATTTAAAGTAAAAGTTAAAAGATCTCTTGTAAAATTACAAGATAATATTCAAAGCATGGAAACTTTCAAGGTTTTTTACCAAGACAGAATAAATTTTAAAGAACATGTGCTCTATAAATCCAGTATACATAAGGCAATTTACAACTTTGAAAATGTGTAGGAAATATAATGTGAGTATTAGAGTAACAAGCTGGTCAAAACCTCTTACCAGTTCTAATAGATTTCTCTCATTATTTGGGAGTTACAATAAAATCATAACAGAATTAATCTAGCAGCCACAAACTACATTAACTTAAAATGATTCAGTGTAACAGGAAAATCAACGAAATAAGCAAGATTAATTTACAAAACTAATTAGCAAAATACAGTAAGATATAGTCTCTTAAAAAGCAGAAATAAAGCTCATTCAGTTCCGAGGCTTTAAAAGTTCACCCCTGGTTCAATTTAAGGTTCTTCTAATTGAGTTCTGCTGAGTTTAAGGGGTTTTTTAAAGTTCAAAGTTCTGAGCAGGTATGGGGGTGAATGGCCATGTGGCCGATTAAGGGTAAATGCTAGGTCCACGTGGTGTCGGGTCATGGGCTCAGGGTTAGAGAAAAAACTTAAAGTCAGTTTTATAGAAAATACCCACGTGTAGAGCTTGTGTGGGTTGGGGTTGCCTAAATTAGGTCTTTAAGGAAACACGTGAAGGTCTAGAATGCAGGCCATTACCAAGGGAGGGTAGTGGAAACATATTACCCAAGCCTAAGCAGCAGCCGAGGAAGTTTCCGAAGATCTCGGCAAGTCATGACTGGGTGGTAGTGAAAGCAGCAGCCTGGGATCATCTCTGTTGGGGCTCGGGGTTCTGGACTCCAGCAGGATTAGCAGCATCAGCGGCAGGATTAAAGCAGAGATGTGGTCTGGGACGTACTCAGGTTGCTTATCTGTAAAATGGGAATAATAGTAACACCTACCTTGCAGGATTGTGATGAGGATCAAATGAGAAGTGAAGTGTTTTGTGAACTCTAAAGGACTATATACATCCTAGCTGTTATTGTCTTCTTCTCAATGTTTCTAGGTTATTTTAAATGATCTCCCCAAAGAATTTGCTGCTGCAGCAGAAGAATACAATCACAAAATTGAGAATGATTTTGGCTCTTTCCTCCTTATTGTTTCTAAGCTGGCTGACATGAAGAAAGAATACCAGCTACCTCTGTCAGAAATTGGTAAGTCTTGGCAATTTGGTTGAGAATTCAAAGAAAAAGAAAAATAAATTTAATAAATTTTTGTTGAGATAAAAATTCATCTCTGGGTATATTTTAGCTACAGAAAACAAAGGGAAAAATATTTCCAAGTGAATACACTTGTAGAAGTAACTCTTAACTTAGATTCAGAAATACCTGAGTTTGAATCCTGCCTCATACACTTAGGAACAAGGAGTCTCTGGGGAGATCACTTAATCTCCCTCATCCTTATTTCCCTCATCTGTGTTGCTGTTATTCTGGTGTTTCTGTTCATTCTTTGCAGCCCCATTTGGGATTTTCCTGGCAAAGATACTTGAGTGGTTAACCATTTTCTTCTCAATCTCATTTTACTAATGAGGAAACTACAATTTTACAAATGAAGGAAAGAAAGCAAACAGAGTTCAGAATCTGAGGCCAAATTTGATCTCAGGAAGATGTCTTACTCTTATTCCAGAATAGATCCACTCTACCATCCAGCTGCTTCATCTGTGGGGGTAATAATATCTACCTTCTAGGATTTTTGTGAGGACCAGATGAGACAATAAATGTAAAAGTCCATAACTGTTAGCTGTTATTAGTAATAATACTTTTTCATTTCAACCTGATCTTTGCAATATTTTTCTAATGGAGATTGTCTTTTACTGAATGAAGTCTGCTTGGAATATCAGTAGCTCAATTCCTTTATATGGAGTCCTAGGTGGACTTGTATTATACCAAATTCTACATTATGTTTCATGGTGATTAAAGAGATTTCAGTATATCATCCATGCTCTATATGAGTATACAGAAGCAAATATTTTCCTATGAGTATATTTTCATAGATATATTCTCTCAACTATTTGAATTTTTGTAACTTAATTTATCAGTATTAATTCATTCATTTCAAATATTAAAGAAAAGAAAAATAAGCTAGTATGTGCACACTTTCATTAAGCATTTATTATGTGACACTATGAGCTACTATTGTTACCAAAAGGCAGATGATGGAATCGAGATATATGAAGACTTAATTTTCTAGAAAATGTAGACATGTGTATGTGACATTTGGGGAGAGGTTCTAAGCCTAGATTCTGTCCTGTTGAGTGAAATACTTTTTTGAACAACTCTATGAATGTATTGAGGAAAACATGATGTCAAGGATGTAAATTAAGAATTATGCTTAGAATCCTCACCTGACAAAAGGCAAGACATTTTCTACATTTTAAAGGACATATTTAAGAAGAAAGAATAAGAAAAATAGGGAGAGAATGCAAGGATATTAAGGAAAATTCAGAAAATATTCAGCTTGTTAATTGTATTGGAATATAGAACTAAAGACTAAAATATCAAAATCTATAAAAGGCACCAAACTCTGGTTTCTTGATCTTATATGGATCTAAGAGAAATGCACAATGAACAATGTTTTAGACAAATCTAAGGCAATGTAACCAAACTAATTGATGTTTTCTCTTCATATCATTAGTTTTGGAATTTCATGCTTATTCCATAGTACTAGTTAGAGGAATTGACTAATCTTGATTAAATTGGTCCCCTCCTAAAGAATATACACAGAAATTGCCTTATAACTATATTTTATACTTATGTTGAAAATATACCAAATATTTGATTCATAGTTCAATATACCATCTTAAATAAATGTGTTTCTGATAAGACTCTTTCAATTGAATTTATATTAATTTTAACATATTTCAAAAAATTGAGTATGAAGAAATAGTTTATAATGATTGTGTGACTTAATGAGGTTCAATGGAATGTGCAACTTAATGATAAAAGATTTCCAAATAATTTGAAAAATGGCAGATTTTCTATTAATTGCACTTAAGGAAAAATTAGCATGTCTTCCATCATAATGAAATACAATTTGGGGAGAATGTGTTATAATTGTAAAAAGACTTCTCCCATTGAAAAACACAATATCATCTATCTTTTATTTATTTATTTGTTCATTCATTCATTCATTCATTCATTTATTTTCATTGGTGTGAAACATAAACCAAAATTGGGGTTATTTCTGTTATAGGTATATGATCTAATTATAGGAAAATTCCCATGTGTGTCTTTTAGCAATGGACTAATTTTGTTAAAGTTAGTCTATTCCATCTAGTGGTATTATGTAATAAAGAAAATTAACTCAAATGACTGACTCTTTATCATGAGAGAATAGAAAAGACTAGATTTGAAGCCAGAATATCTGTGTTTGAATGCAACATTTATTCTGTATTAGAATTATTAGTATATTAGAACATTTATTATATTATTTATTATAATTTCATTTAATTCATTATTTAATTTATTTATTATATTTAGAATATTATTATATTTTTATAAATGTATTAGAAAACTTAACCTCTTTTGACATTGAGTTAATTATATTTAAAATGAAAAGTTTATCTCTAGGGTTCTTTTTATTTCTAGATATGATGAGGCAGTAGTGCTTTGAGATAGTTTTCTTTATTAATAAAAAAGTAATTGTCTTCCTATGAAATACCATAAGCAATAAGATAATTTCATGAGTAAATTTCACTTGGAAACAATAATTGTGCTATTTCACATTTTATTTTAATTAGATTTTTCAGGTGAAGAATATGGAGACTCTGAGCTAGTATCCCATTTGATGCCTGGTACGGAGAACAGAACTGCAGTCTCACCATTCCCTTGCCTGTCTGAAATAACTGACCAAGATTTATTTAATATTGATATGGTGAATGATGTAGGTATCATTTCAACTTTTTTCCCTTTTGCTTCTGAGAAGTACCTTCTTCTGTATATAATGATGATGAAGATTCATGTTCATATAATTTTTAAAATTTATAGTAGCCTTGTGATATGATTAAAAAATCCTTTCACACATATTTTTCCAACAAAGTAACCATCTCTTTTAATTCAATGGAAAAGCAGCTTCTTCTTATGTGTTCCTTGTACAGATTATTCCATACCAAGAAAAGATAGAAGACCCAATATAATGCCTGCTATTTTGTTTTCATTGTGTTATAGATTAAAATTATGAGAAATAATTTCTATAAGTAAGGAACTTTATTCTAGTTGGGATGATGATCTATTCAGGCAAAACAATCTGATTAAGATACAATGACGTTGTTTTATAATAAAAGGTGATAAAATGTGGAAAAGACAGAAAATGACAGAAGTAGACATTTTATTTTGTAAACATAAAATTATTTGGAAAGATTCATCTAATGTGCTAGTGGTACTTTTTGTCTTTTGGACAAGAATATACACTAAGTTGTTAATTGAGTAAAAAGGAAAACAAATATGAAATTATGTCAAGGAAGGGAGTGATCAGTATTGAGTTGTGTTAGAGGATGCCTTATTCAAAAAGTTAGTTTTTAGAGTCTTAGATAAAGGCAAAGGTGGGAAGAAGTTGCCTTCATCTCTCTGTCCTCCTGAACCACATCTCTAATTGCCTTTATGGCATCTCTACCTGCATGTCTCATAGGTTTCTTTCTTTTTTTTTTAAACCCTTAACTTCTATCTTAGAATCAATATTGTGTATTGGCTCCAAGGCAGAAGAGTAGTAAGGGTAGGCAATGGGGGTTAAGTGACTTGCCCAGGGTCACACAGCTGGGAAGTGTCTGAGGTCACATTTGAACCTAGGACCTCCCGTCTCTAAGCCTGGCTTTCAATCCACTGAGCTACCCAGCTGCCCCCAGTCTCATAGGTTTCTTAAACTCCACATGTCTAAAATTGAATTCATTCATTACCCTAAAACTACATATCTTCTGTAACTTCCTTGTTTCTGTTGTAGGCCCTGCCTTTCTTCCCTCATGTGCCAATAGTTATCTGTGAAACTTCACTCTCCTTCATCTCCTATATTTGTGGACTTACCAGTCCGTTAACCAATTAATCCAACATATATTAAATACCAAGTGTTTGTCAAGCATCAGGCTAAGGGCTAAGGATACAAAGGCAAAAGTGAAGTAGTTTCTGCCTTCAGGGGCTTACATTCTGACTGGGAGCCAACATTCACATAGAAACAAAGCAACCTTAGAAAGGAAGGCAGCATCTGGGAAGGGTTGAGGGAAATCAGAAAAGGTCAAATTCAGATTAATTCCTCCTCTTCAGTATCTCTCAAAACTTCCCTCTTCCCTCTACCAATACCACAACCAACCTATCAGGATTTCATTAATGCTGGCTTGAAATGTTGTGAAGATTTTCACCTCCTAATTGGTCACCAAATCTTTCATCTTCTACATAGTAGTCAAATAGACATTCTTAAAATTCACACCTGACCCTACCATCCCTCTGCTCAGCAAGCTCCAGTGGTTTCCCATTGCTTTTAGCATAAAATTTAAAATTCTTTAAAATTACTACCATCTGGTCTCAGATTCTATTTCCAGGCTGATCACATATTATGCTTCCTCATGCACTATATATTCCAGCCAAACGTGTCTTCTTGGCATTCTCTCTCTATGTGAGATACCATCTTTGTGCCTTTTTATTGATATCCCTCATCTCTAGGATACTTTCCTTCCTTATCTTAATCTCTTAGAAACCTTAATTTTCATGAAAGCTCAACTCAAGTGCTACATTTCTTTTGTAGTGGACCCAATAGTATATATCATTATTTTATTATATTTATTATATATATATATATAATATATATATATATTCCATATATATAGTTGTTATAAGGATTCAGTTAAAATCTCTACAATAGTGTACCCCTAGGTTTTGTCTTGGACCCTCTCGTCCTCCCTCTATGTTCTCATTTTTGTTAACTGCAATAATTCCTATGTATTCAGTGATCATCTCTACGTAGACAAATATCTAGGCCAGGTTTCTCTGCTAAACTCTAGAGTCACATAATCAACAAATTATTGCTCATTTCAAATTGAACACTGCCTAGGCGCTTCAAACTAAACATGTCCAAAACAAAACATTATTTCCTTTTTCCTCTTTCTCCTCTCATTTCAAACTTTCCTACTTCCTTCTAAGGCATCATCTTTCCAGTTAACCTGATTTACAACTTTGCAGGCATCCTTCACTTCTCACATCTTATCTTCCCTCCCACATCAACTGAATTGCTAAATTTTATTAATTCTACCTCTGTAGCATCTCTCCCCTCTATCCCTTTTCTTCTCTTACATGACCTCCATACCAATCTTGGCCCTTATGGCCACTTAGTTAGATAATTAAGTCTCATCATTGTTCTCCCTAAATTGTTTCCCTTCTCCAGTTGTCCTCTACCCTTCTATTGGGAGATAAGACTAAAGCATATCTCTGACCATATTGCTCCATTGCATCTAGAATAAATAAAAAACTCTTCTTTTCGCTATTTAAAAGTCTCAGTAACCTTGGTCCAAACTTCCTTTGCAGCCTGAATATCTGCTTCTTTTTTTTAAATTACATATTCTTATAGCTGAAGTGGCTTTCTTGCTCTTCTCTAGGGGGTCATATTACATCTTCTGTCTCTATATTTGGACAGGCTATTCCCTGGGCCTGGAATATACTATTACTTATTAGAATCCCCAGCTTCCTTCGAAGTTAAACTCAAGGACCTCCTCCTACATGAGGTTTTTCTTAACATCTTAAGTTGATAATTCCCTTTACTTCAATAAGTTACTTTTTTAAAAACATCTTTTTTATTTTTTTTTACAGATTACAGGTTGCTATAATTTTTAATAATCATTTTCTGATATTTTTCAATCCATGTTCTCTCCCTCTTTCTTATCCCTCTTCTCCAACACAGTAAGTAATATGATATTGGTTGTACATATATTGTCCTAAAATACATATTTTCATATTCATTACATTGTGAAATAAGGCCTATCACTTATATTAGAGAAAACTCGTGGAGGAACAAGAAGAAGAATGGTATGCTTATTGAATTGAATATGCTTTCAGACTCTGTTCAGTTCCTTCTATGGCAGAAACCAATTACTTTAGATTTTCTTTTTAAAAAAATATATTTTGTATTTATATTATGGGTGCATATATTGATTCCTCCAATAGAATGTTAACTGTTTGAGAGCAGGGGTTGTTTGACTTAGGTCTTTGTAGCCAAAGTAATACTATCTGATACATAATATATATTGAATAAACACTTTCAGTAGATGACTTAACTGATTTAGGGGAAGAATCACTGTAAAGAGAGACAATGTCCTCTCTTATTGCAACTGCCCTCTAAAAACCTTTGAATATAGCTGTGGACCAAATTAGGAAATTAATAACTATATGAGTAAATAGGGTAACTGATGGCAATTGGAACTGGCAAAATTCAGCAATCTCTATCTTCTCTCTTATTGAAACCTATGTTTTGATTGTTTCTATGATTCCTTCTTTCACAAATTGGTTTTGAAGAATCATATTATTTAATTTCCAATTAGTTTTTGATTTTCCTGTCCAGGTGCCCTTACTAATTATTATTTTTATTGCATTATGATCTGAGAAGGTTACATTTATTATTTCTGCTCTTTTGCATTTGTTTGCAATGATTCTATGCCCTATAACATGGTCAATCTTTGTGAATGTGCCATGTGCAGCTGAAAAGAAGGTGTATTCCTTTTTGTCCCTATTTATTTTTCTCCACATATCAATTAAATCTAATTTTTCTAGGATTTCATTCACCTCTCTTACCTCTTTCTTATTTATTTTTTGGTTTGATTATCTAGATCTGACAGAGGAATATTTAGATCTCCCACTAGTATGGTTTTACTATCTATTTCCTTCTTGAGCTCTTCCAGTTTCTCCTTTATGAATTTGGGTGCTATGCCACTTGGTGCATACATATTGAGCAGTGTTATTTCCTCATTGTTTATACTGCCTTTAATCAGGATGTAATGACCTTCCCTGTCTTTTTTAATCATATCTATTTTTACTTTGGCTTTGTCAGAAATCATAATAGCCACTCCTGCCTTCTTTTTCTCATTTGACGCCCAAAAGATTTTGCTCAAACCCTGAACCTTAAACTTGTGTATGTTATATGAATCCTTCCAATGTCTATATTGCCCTCTTGTTGTAGGACTTCAGGGCAATTTTGCTGAATTATTTCTGTTAGTATGGAGTCCAGGTTTCTATTAATTTCTGGTTTTTCTGGAAGACCAATTATTCTCAAATTGTCTCTTCTAGACCAGTTTTCTTGGTCTGTCACTCTCTCATTGAGATATTTCATGTTTCCTTCTATTTTTTCAGTCTTTTGATTTTGTTTTATTTGTTCTTGTAGTCTTGAGAGATCATTAGCTTCTAATTGCTCAATTCTAGGCTTTAGGGATTGGTTTTCGGCAATAATCTTTCGGTTTTTGGCTATGATCTTTTGATTTTCGGCTGTAATCTTCTGGTTTTCGGCTGTAATCTTCTGGTTTTCGGCTATAATCTTCTGGTTTTCAGCTATAATCTTCTGGTATTCCTTTTCAATCTGGTCATTTCTGGTGTTCAATTTGCTTATCAGTTCATTTGGTTTCTGAGCCTCACTTTCCAATTGCAAGATTCTACCTTTTAAACTGTTATTTTCTTGCCAGATCTCTTCCATTTTCCTCAAAATCTCAGTTTTGAACTCTTCCATAGCTTGTGAGGAGTTTTCCTTATTTGAGGAGGGTCCGGATGCTTGTTTGTTCTCCTCCTCTGTTTGCTCGATTGTCTGGATTTTCTCTGTGTAAAAGTTGTTGAGTGTTAAAGACTTCTTTTTCTTGTTGTTAATCTTTCTCTTCTGAACTTCCTGAGACTGGGTAGCCATAGTTAGCTCAGCAGCTTCTGAGGTTTATCCTCGAGCTCAGGGTCTGTCCACAGTCTATTGGCTCCTGAGGTCTGAGTTCTGGTTTTTTCCAAGGTCAAGCCCCTGGTGGACCCCCTTGCTTGATTGTCTGCTGGAGGTTTCTTTACAAGTCTCAGGGCGCTGCTTCCACAGTCGCATACCCGTCTGCACTGGTTCCCCACTCAGGGTTTCAGAGCTTTAGTTCCTGGCTGTGTCTGCCTCCACCCACGCCTCTGCCCCTGCCTGTGCTCTCAGCCGGCGCTCTGCGCCCTGCGTCCACTCTCTGCTCCGGCGCTCAGATTTCGTTTGTGTTCTTTGGCTTATTGGGGTCCTAAATCTTGCTGCTCTCAGGAACAGGCCCTGGAGTTGCCAATGACTCGATGGGTGCCCCAAACTTGCTCTATTTCTTTTTAGCTGGCTTCGGAGCTATAGGTGTTGTGTGTGGAGGGGGTGGGGTTGGGGTGGTTGCTCAGCCCGAGATTTAGTGAGAGCTGTTTCACCCCTTTATAGCATGGAAATGCCTCGATTCCACGTACCTTCCATGCTGTGCCCTGTTGTGGGGTTCCTCCGTTTGTCTGGACTTGTTTTTATGTCCCCTTGAGGAGTTTTGTGTGTTTCGGTCAGGAGAGGTTAAGAGCTCCTTCTTACTCTGCAGCCATCTTAACCTGGAACCGAAACCTATGTTTTGAGAAGCCCTCTGACATCGTATAGTGGAAAGACCATGAAAATGAGAGTTAGGGAGTTGTACTACTCTCATATCCACTATTAACTAGCTGTGTGACTATTGCCAAATTAGATACCTCTGATCTCAGTTCACAAAATGAATAACTAGTCTTAGATGATATCTTTAAGGCTTTCTTCAGCTAGAAAAATCTATGTAGGATTTCTTGTAGAAGATTTCTCTTATTTTCTGTCCAGAGATAATAAGAATAGTTGAACAAATACTGTTGGATGGAGAAAGGGAGAAAATGATTACTAAGAATGATTAAGGTCATTGCAAATTTGGTGAGCACAATGGCTTAATTAACCTATTTATAAGGTTGTTTTTGAAGATCTCTCTCTCTTCAAAATTCTTTCTTCCATTGTCATATTTCACATCATTATTCAAATGTTGATCCTTGTATTACAAGTTAGTTTTCAAAATCGAGAAATTCCAACTAAGGCAATAATATTTTAAAAATATTTTTAGGATTTTTTAAAATGATGATTCATTGTTTATGAATTCAGCATGTAGTTTTTGACAAGGATTCCATCAAGTATCTTGTTTATTACTTCATGTTGTGTGTAAATTTTAGATTAGCAGATATCGATGAAAGTTGAACAAAAAAAAAGAAATGGTTGAGACATAGATCCAATGGAAATTAAATATAAAAAATAAAAATTAAATAGAAAATTTAAAATATCCATATTTTCTCAGATTGTGTTACGCACAATTGATGTGCATGATGAAAATGCTCCTTATTTTTGGTTGAAGAAATGTGACAGAGATGGAAGCAGACGTCATCTGAATGCTTATGCACTTGATTTCTATAAGCATGGTTCTATGACAGCATTGACACTGGATAATTGGTATGATTTCTTCTTTTAATTTTGAAAAAAATATGACATAAATACTTGTTTATGTCATGGAATATTATAGTATGAAGACTTTTAAAAAACATACAATGTTCTCATCTATAAAATTAGCAGGTTTGTACTAGGTGCTTGCTAAGGACCCTCTAAAAAGAGTCCTTAGAAACCTATGATTCTATCATATTATAAAAGCTCATTATAGTTGTGATGTTTTAAAAATGGTATGTGGATTATCATGTAACTCAAATGCAAAAATAGCAGAGAGATAGCCCGGCCTAAAGAATAAAGTGCTAGATTTAAACAAGACCTGGTTTCAGATCCCACCTCAGGTACTAGCCATGTGATTTTGGACAGGTCACATATCCCCTCTATGCCCCAGTTTCTTCATCAATAAAAGTTCTACTCATAAATCTAAATCAATGATACTATGAAATGAAGAAGAGAAATGTGTCTTGTTTCAAAGAATGATCCAATTAACAGAGGTATAGAGAAGTCACTCTGGCTCTTTGGGGACATTCATTGTTGATCAGTAAATCAGAAATAGTAACACACTTGCTTTGCATATTATGAGCTTATTATAAAACTATTTTGTGATTTTGTTTTCTTTTGTCTCATGGCTTCTAGGTTAAATAAGGGAGATGCCTTTGCTCTTATCAAGGATTTTGGGCTTCTTATCCAAGCCATCAGGTACAGTAAGAACTAATGTATTTAAAGGGCCTTAAAATTGTACTAATTTTATTACTGATGGCTTTAAATTAAAATAAATGGAACTTGAACTTTTATAGGATTTCATTGGAGGAATTATGTGATGATGAACAAGATGATGTTGTATTGGCATTTGGACAACTTGGTGAAGCATACTGCAAGAAAATCTGGGGAAAAGGAGAAAGAACAAAGCCATAGAAGTTAAAGAGAGCATGGATTGCATAAAAATTGTACTGACCTGTTGAATGCTTTTGAATTTTTAAAAAGAATTTCTTTTCAAAATTTAGATCTAGGAAGAGGCAATTATAGGATAAAAATGTAGAATATACTCAACTTGGAGTCTGGAAGTTTTGAACTCAATAACCCCTCCTTTGACATTCACTATTGACAAATTGTTTATTCTCTCTGTCTGAAACACATAGTAATTGTTTAATAAAAACCCCTTCTCTCTTTCTCTCAGAATCTAAATCTCTGATTCACTCCTTCTCTCTCTTGTATCCAGAAGTATACCGAGAAATTTTTAACCACCAGGTCTCCAGAAAACAAACAAGTATGCAAAATTCATTTTTTAGTTCATTCTTCATTAACATATTCTCCATCATTTATGTCTAGACAACCAACAAACCATAAAATCAAGTCTTGATTTGTAGCTTTGTTTTCTTTTTTTTTTTTTTTGCAATTTCCAAGGTGTAAATGATCACACTGAAAGTCTGTTTCAAGAACCAATTTGAGATGGCTTTAACACATCCTTGTATTGTATTGTACTGTATTGTACTGTATTGTATTGTATTGTATTGTATTGCATTGCATTGCATTGCATTGTATTGTACTGTATTATACTATACTGTGCTATATAGTATTGTATAGTATTGTATCATGTCATATCATGTCATGTTGTGTTGTGTTGTGTTGTGTCATGTTGTTGCATTGTGTTATATAGTATCTATCTATCTATTCCTTTAGATTTATCTCCTGTCAATGCCAATATTATACTTTTTGGTGCAGAGTATCCTGAAGATCCATGATCCATCCATATTTAAAACTCTTGCTAGTCAGCTAAAGTATGTATTTTTAAAAAATCAAATATTAAATTATTCAGATAAAACCACAGATTCCTATGCTTGTTAAAATCTGCTTTCCTTTATCTCCATAGTAATTCTCTTGTATCTTATTATCTCCTCCTTTTTACTTTTCCTTTCCTCTAAAACAAAATAAAATAAAAAAGAAGAAAACATTCAAAACATTGCAAGACTCTCCTACTATTAAAAATAAAAGATTTCCTCAGTCTTGAAGGACTTATAAGTGTGAAAGAAATTAATTATGGAGTCAGGGGAGTCAAGATGAGTCATCTTTGTAAAAGAGTATTTACTGTATGATGTTTTGTTTTATCTATTTTATTCTCAACCTTTACTTTCTGTTAGCTCAAAACTTTTTAGAGTTTATTCCTTTTGAAAGCATTCTACCATTGTCAATAGTACATGCTTGGATTACTCTTATTTTTGCTCCCTTTTACTTTAGTTCTTCTAGAAGAAGAAAGATTTTTTTAAAATTTTCATTTATTTAATTGTTTAATTTAGAATAGTTTTCCATGGTTATGTGATTCATGTTCTTTCCCTCCATTCTTACTTCCCCTCTGCCACAGCCAATGGGTTTTACATATATCATTGCTCAAAACCTATTTCCAAATTATTAATACTTGTAATAGAGAGATCATTTAAAGTCAACATCCCCAATCATATCCCCATCGAACCATGTGATCAATCATATATTTTCCTTCTATGTTTCTGTCCCTCAGAATTGTCCTGGATTCTTGCATTGCTGCTAGGAGAGAAGTCCATTACATTCAATTGTGCCACAGTATATCCGTCTCTGTGTACAATATTCTCTTGGTTCTGCTCCTTTCGCTCTGCATCAGTTCCTGGAGGTTGTTCCAGTTCACATGGAATTGCCCTAGTGCATTATTCCTTTCAGCACAATAGTATTCCATCACCATCGGACACCACAATTTGTTCAGCTAGTCCCCAATTGATGGACATCCCCCTCATTCGCCAATTTTTTGCCACCACAAAGAGTGTGGCTATAAATATTTTTGTACAAGTACTTTTTCTTTTTGTCTCTTTGAGGTACAAACCCAGCAGAAGTATGACTGGGTTAAAGGTCAGACAATCTTTTTAAGCCCTTTGGGCATAGTTCCAAATTGTCTTCTAGAATGGTTGGATTGATTCACAACTCCACCAGAAATGCATTAATGTCCCAATTTTGCCACACCCCCTCCAATATTTATTATTTTCCTTTGTTTTTATATTGGCCATTCTACTAGGCACGAGGTGGTATCTCAGAGTTGTTTTGATTTGTATTTCTCTAATTATGAGAGATTTAAAACACTTTTTCATATGCTTGTGAGTTTGATTTCTTTATCTGTAAACTGCCTATTCATGCCCCTTGCCCATTTATCAGTTGGGGAATGGTTTGATTTTTTTGTACAATTGATTTAGTTCCTTATAAATTTGAGAAATTAGAATTTTGTCAGAGGTTTTTGTTATAAAGATTTTTCCCCCCAATTTGTTGCCTCCCTTCTAATTTTGGTTGTATTGGTTTTTGTTTGTACAAAACCTTTTTAATTTAATGTGATCAAAATTATTCATTTCACATTTTGTAATATTCTCTATCTCTTGCTTGGTCTTAAAATCTTTCCTTTCCCCAAAATCTGACAGATATACCATTATATGTTCACCTAATTTACTTATAATTTCCTTCTTTACATTTAAGTCATTTACCCATTCTAAATTCATCTTGGTATAGGGTGTGAGATGCTTATCTAAACCTAATCTCTTCCATACTGTTTTCTAGTTTTGCCAGTAGTTTTTGTCAAACAATGGGTTCTTGTCCCCAAAGCTGGGATCTTTGGATTTATTGTACAGTATTGTACACTAAATCCTATGTTTATTCCATTGATCCTCCCTTCTGTCTCTTACCCAGTACCATGTTGTTTTGATGCTTTATAGTACAGTTTAAGATCTGGTACTGCTAGGCCCCTCTCCCCATTTTTTTACTTGTTCCCTTGATATTCTTGATCTTTTGTGAGGAAGACAGATTTTTAATATTATTAATTATTATTATTATTATTAGCACTGAAGGCAAAGAAGCCAAAAATTTACAAAATATAAAAGTATCAGGTTACAGAACCCAAAAATATTATCTTAAAAATACCCAAATTCACTTCACAGACTGGGATATACATTTTGCTTTAGTCTACTATCATCTGTGCCTTTCTTTGCTGTAATTCTCTGCTACCTTTAAGCCTTCAAAGTCCAGTGCTACATTTTTCCAAATGCTGATTGACCAAACATCTAAATACTCTTGACATTCAAAGTATTTTCTTTTAGACCTACTATATTTTGGAGTGAATGCTTCCAACTTCTATTAGTCTACTATGTTGGGTAGACTCTACCTCTTTCCCGTCAATAAAAAAAGTAGCATCCACATACAATTTCCACAGTGTTATAAATGAAGTGTCTTAGCAATCTCAAGAACTATATCTAAATCAATAATGATAAAATAATAGGAAGACAATTAAAACAAATGAGAAACATTTCTTTTTCCTAAAATATCTCTTTTTGAGTCTTTTAATTAAATATCAGTTTGCAATCTAAGGCAACTTGCATTACTATATCTTCCTGGTTATGTAATATAATATAATATAATATATAATATATCATAAAACATATAATATAATAATTATATAATAATATAAAATAACTCAATGATGTTATTTGTATCTAATGGCTATTCTGCACCATTTAATTGAAATATTTATATGCAAATTAAACTTGTCTATATATTAATTTTCATTCCTTTTAAAATAAATATAATATATTATTAGTCATTTCTCTATGTTATTATATATTATATTTTATATCCCTTGAGATTTTTTAAATATGACTTAAATTATGGCAAATATGACTACCTAATAGATTTTACATACATACACACTGATTTATTGTTGGGGTATACATGCATACACAAATACATATCTATCTATCTATCTATCTATCTATCTATCTATCTATCTATCTAGTTATTATTGTTTGAGGAGCTGCTTACTTTTTCCAGGCATAGAAACTTCTGAAATTGTATTACAAAGTGAAGAAAAAATACACTTTTCAATGGTGTAATGAGAATCATTATGATTATTATGAAACCATTATTATGAAACTACTTATCCTTGAAAGAAAATATGAGGGTTGAGTTACAAAATTAGGAATGCTCCCTGGGCTCAAAAAGCTTAGAGTATGGGGAGGAGTTTATATTGAAAATTCATACAGAGACCACATACTACAATGGTTGTATCAGTTTGGAAAGAGAAAGTCATGTTTCAGGAGAAGACAAAACTCTAGTTCCAAAGACAGGGGCTACTTCTTCAACTCTTCAGCCGACTTTGCCAGATTGTGCCACATAGTGGTTAAAAAATGGGAAAAAATGCTTTGTTTTTGGAAATAAGATGGCTCGACAAGCAGTGACTAAGAGGGGATCATATTAAAACAAGGTAGAAGCTATTTTATGCTTGCTAAAAAAAACTCATGGTCTAATAAATTATATGTGCATGTATATATATATATACATATATATATATGTATATTGATATCAGAAATTCCATTTATCTTTGAATTGCATATAGTCTTTTTTTAAAACATTTTTCCCCTTTAAGTTCCTTCTGGATTTTCATTTTAACTGTTTTTTTCCTATATAAAAACGTTAGAAGGGAAAGATGTGTGGCCATACTGTGTATCTTTGGCCCCGAATCCCACTTTTGGATTGACCTAAACAGACCTCTCATACTGACTGGTCACTAACATGTTGCTGACAAAATAAGGTTAAATAAATTCATTTAAATCCAATAATTTATTTTTATTAGCCTATGATTCATGTTAGTAAATTCATGTATTCAGTAAAGCCTTTTAAGAGAAATAAGTATATGTCTTGTCACATACACGTTTGGTCAGTTAAAAAACATGAAGGTTAAGGTAGAAGACCTTGTGATTTTTCCAGCCTCACTACAGGTATAATTGACAACCTACATTTATGAAGAAATGTCAATATTTGAGGCCTCTTTAAAGAATGGGAAAGCATTATCCCAAATTCATCTTTTTTTCTTTCAATAATCTTCAACATCGCCAGCACAGATGGCAAGCAAAGCTTTCTCATAATGTCCGGAAGCAAAATTCTGAAATGCAAAACAAATAAAAAATATGGCAATATTCCCAAGAACCTCATCGCTTTATTTATCAAAGGTAAGTCTGGGAGAAGTTACAATATTCTGAAATTCTCTAATAAAATCTTAAATTATATGTGGAATAGCCACTATGAAAATTGTCTTAAAGATAAAGATAAAGTGAAGACATACTTAATGCTTTTGGTAAGAACTAGGATGAATTGATAAATCTTGTAAATGACTGACTGGAGCAGGAAATCAACTTCTCTCCTTCCCTATGTCCACACCTTTCTATGTTACAATGATTGTCATTCATCACACATGTCCCTTGAGCCAGAAAAGTAGTTCTGAATGTGATTAAAATCCCTACATTCCCCTGTATTAGTTCATAAATAATGAATTATCCTTGGGGAGCTTACAGTCTACTATGGGGCATATATAGTGTCTACAAAGATAAATAGATATAAAATAATTTTAGGATCAAGGGATCAGCAAAAACTAAAGGTCACATAACAGATTGAAACTAGGACTTTGGAATTCAGTTGCTTCTTTTTACAGATGAAGATACTGAAGCTTAGGAAAGTTTAAATGATTTGTCCATTGACAAAGGTAGTTATTGGCACAATTGGGGTTTTAATTTACATCCTGGGATTCCAAATCCATCACTCTTTCCTGTATTATGCTTCCTCCTCCATGAGGAAGACTTCAAAGAGGAGGTGGTAACTGAATTAGGAAATTTGGACAAGTTTTTGGTGGGGAAGATAGAAAGTTTCATTTTGGGGATACTGATTTGAGATATCTTATTCAGACCTATCAGAAATTTAACTAAACCACAGTTTAATTAAAAAAAAACAACAACAACAAAACAACCCAAGACTTACTTTGATATCATGAAACAGAGATTTTCCATATCTTTCTTTGTATCTTCTCCTTATATTCATCAGATCTATTTCACTCCTGGCAATTAGGATCCTGATAATGGTTTTGTTATGGAAACCTAGCTCCTAAAAGAAGAGAAAGGAGAAAAACTAGAAAGCTTAAATTTTGTTTGTTTTTGTTTTGTCTCTTGGATTTGACTGGAAAAAAAAATCTCATGTTAAAATCTGGGCCTCAGAAATCTCAATTATTGATAGAGGGGATTGGATTTTTTGTTTTATTTTTGTCAAGGAAAGGAAAGGAATAAAAATAAAGATATTTTGAGAAAGAGAAAAGGAGAGGTAGAGTTGAAGAAGATAAATTAGTAAATCTTAATCTAACAGATTAATGTGAAAACTCCCAGTTTATTTGACAAAGGCCAATGAAAAGATCCAAAGGTAGAGATTTTAATCTAGACCAACCTTGGTGAAATTAACCTCAAGTGACTAGAACAAAAGAGAAAGTGTAGAAAGTGACATAGATATTTGAGAGTTGGCCTTGGAGTCAGGAAGACAATTTCCAGATAAGTTCATATTCTACCTTTCAAGAGTCATTTGACCTCCCCAGTGTTTGAGGCAACTCTTAAAACTTTGAGCTGCATAATAATATGGAAATCAGTCTTGTTCAATGACACATGTACAACCCAGTGGAATTGCAAGATGGCTATGGGAGGGGGGTGGGTGGAGGGAAAAAACATGCTTTATATAACCATGGAAAAGTATTCTAAATTAAATAAACTTATTAAAAAAACAAAAACAAAAACAAAAAAAACCTTTGAGCTGCAAAGGAACTATTAATGCAATGATAGAGGAAGCTCCTCACCAAAAACCTCCCCAAGAACCCATGAAATCCTGGCTCCACTTCCTATCCTTATGTGGAATAAAAAGGCCAGAATAGACCAATTTAAATCATGAATTTTCTAATTTTTGACTTAATGGAGCAATGCTGACATCTCGTGGCTGAAGAGATCATCTCAGTTTGGGGGATCTGAAAATTCTAGAGATGATCTCACTAATCAATTGTGCAAACACTCACATACTGAGAAACACACGCTGTCCTATGCTATGTTGCCCACCATGCAGGGCAGCAGCTGATTTCATTCCCCAAAGTGGGAATGACTGGGGCAGGGGAAATTGCTGTGATGCTCCTCTCATTCCCATCAACAAGTCGTTTTTTCCAGCCACAGCAATTTTTATTCTGTGAAAGGATCATGGGCATGGGCATATTATTCCTCTCTACTGGGTTCCAAATCCATAGAACGTTGATTTTACCTTGAGAAGCCACTGGGTCTTAGATTTAAAATTTTGGAGGAGAGGAAACAAGCACCTGCTAAATTCCAGGCACTGGGCTAAGTGCTTTACAAATATTGTCTCATTTGATTTTCACAACACTGATAAGTAGGTGCTTTTATCCTCTCACATTACAAATGAGTACACTGAGGCAGGCAGAGTTTAATGACTTGCCCAAGAGCCACAGAGCTGACATGTGTCTGAGGTTGGATTTGAACTCTGATTTTTCCTGATTCCAGATCTAAAACTCTATCCACTGTGCCTGTGTCTAGAGGCAGTATAGGGAATGAAGCACTAGACAGAGTTCAAAAGGATTTGAATTATAACTTATAATTATTCTTATATTATATTATAATAATGTATAATTATTATACATTTTTATAAGCATAATATATAATTATAGCATAATTATTACCTATGTTACATTGAACAAGGTCTTGAGAGGCAACAATTTTCTCAAATCTAAAATTAAGGGTTGGAATGTTTATATCAGCTATGTTTCTATAAATCTATTATGGGAAAAGCATTTTTTACACATTTATGTCACTTTGCAAGCCATAAGGAACATATAAATTGGAGTTATTATTATTAATTATTGTGGTTTGCCCAAAATCCTACAGCTAGTTCCTCTATTCTAGTACCTGACCAAGAGTGAATTTGAGGCTGGGTCTCTGTAACCTTGCTCAGCTAAATATCTTCAGGTACCTGGATAGTGGGAGAGCTTAATACATAAAGCACTGGACTTGGAGCCAAGAGGATCTGAGTTCAGATCTTGCCTCAGATACCCATTAGCTGTGTGACCCTGGGCAAATCATTTAAGCGCTTTCTGTGTCAGCTGTGTCATCTATAAGAAGGGGGAAATAATAGCATTTAACTCAGAGTTGTAGTGAGGATAAAATTTGTAAAGTGTTTTATAAATCTTAAAATACTTATATACATTTGAAATACTAGTTTTCTCCCTCATTACTTTTGTTATGATATAGTATAATAATTATTATTTTTATAATAATAAATTAATAAAAGTAATAATAAATAATAAAAATTATTATCAAATAAATATGAGCCTATTTTTATTCTTTATTTGAGGGAGAAGAAGCGTATAGCTGGTCTGCTCCAGTGGGGAACTGATATATTATGATATATTATATTTTGTATTATTTAATAAAAATTATTATAGAATAAATATGAGCCTATTTTTATTCTTTATTTGAGGGATAAGAAGTGTGTAGCTGATTTTCTCCAGTGGAGAATCGATAATTTATATGATCCTTTAAGATTGATAAAATTCTTTTTGCGTATTGGTATTGCTAGCATTTATATAGAGCTTCGAGGTGTTTAGACTACATTATAAATATTATCTCATTTTAATTTCATATCAACTGCAGAAAAGAAATATAATTATCCTTCTAGATCAGTGGTTCCCAAACATTTTTGGCCTACTGCCCCCTTTCCAGAAAAAATATTACTTAGCGCCCCCTGGAAATTATGAAACTATTTATTGAACTCAGAAAAGAATGTAATACCAAAAAACTGTGGCCATCACCGCCTTCCTGGATTGCTGCAGCACCCACCAGGGGGCAGTGGTGCCCACTTTGGGAATCACTGTTCTAGATGAAGAAATTGAGCTAGATAGAGGTTAAGCATCTTGCACAGGGGTGATGCAGCTAGTAAGTGCCTGATGCTGGATTTGAACTCATATCTTCTTGAGTCCAGATCCAGTGCTCTTATCTATTGAGTCACCTCTCTTTCCTTTTTTTTTTTTTTTAATATATTTTTAAACCCTTAACTTCTGTGTATTAGTTCTGTGGTGAAAGAGCGGTAAGGGTAGGCAATGGGGGTCAAGTGACTTGCCCAGGGTCACACAGCTGGGAAGTGGCTGAGGCCTGGTTTGAACCTAGGACCTCTGGTCTCTAGGCCTAGCTCTCAATCCACTGAGCTACCCAGCTGCCCCCTCTTTCCTTTCTTTTTACCATTAAACATGAGTACTATCCTTCACCTTTGACAGACAGGGAGCTTGAAGTTTAGATATTTTAAGCAGTGATTTGATGGTACGGGCAATTAGGACCCAAGTCTTCTGACACCAAATCAGGGTGACCCACAATGCATTCTGAAGGAAAACAATGCTCATTATCTTAGCATTAAAAATGATTCTCAAGATAGATGGGCATGTCTGAAGTGTAATAACCACTTCGTGAGAGTTGATGGTATGTGAAAAATTACTTCTCTTTCAATGCACAATTTAATCTTTTGATTTGCTCTGCATATTTTTCTTGATCTTCAGCCTGTAGGACAGTAAAAAATAGGATGGGGTGTAGCATTGTCACATTCATCTAAAGGCTTTGTTGCCAGTAAATGATTTGTTTGACTGATGAGACACTGTTTAAATCATGAATAATGTAGTACTATTTAATCCAGTAATGCTTTTTGAGGTTGTCTCAATCGGTGGAGTGCTTAGACACGGGGTCAGAAAGAACTGAGGTTGATTTTGTCCTCATTTTTTAGCTGTGTGACACCAGACAAGTTATTTTGACTCTTCCTTAGTTTCTTCATCTATGAGATGGGAATAATAACACCTACATCCTAAACTTCTTGTAAAGATGAAATGAAATAGTGCTTGTTAAGCACTTTTTAAATTATGTAAATGTAAAAGTGCTATATTAATAGTATTATTATTTTCAAATGTATTTTATTCTTCCAATTATATGTGATAATGGTTTTCCATCTAAGTTTTCTGAAGTGGTCCAAATTATGTGATCCGAATTAGCTGCCTCCCTTTTTTGGTTCCCCCTTCCTGGAGATGGTAAAGAATTTGATTTGGGTTATAAATGTATTATCGTGCAAAACTTATTTCCACATTGTCCATTTTGATAAGAGAATAATCATATAAAGCCAACCCTCTCCCAAAATTAAAACCCAAATAAACTAAAGAGAAAAATCATAAGCCTGGATCTGCATTCTGACTTCAACAGTTCTTTCTCTGGAGGTGGATACCTTTTAATATTATTAAGAGCAAATTAAACTAGCTTATGGTTTCAAAGAAAGGCGAAAGAAATTTTTTAGAAATTGGGTAAGTTTTATTTTTATCAAGAGAATTCTAATATTGTCCAGTATGTGGCAGATAGTCTTTAAAAAAATAAAAAAAGGACTATTTGTAAAAGGAAATTCTCACACCAGGAAACAATAAAGCTACTATGTTTGAAGAAAAATGATGCAGGGTATTATTGATTTGAAGAAAGCATATTAATGAGTACCCAAGAAAGAATCAGCTGATGACTGTGAATTCTTTATTAATTTAAAATGTGTTACATTGTTTATGGTAGGGTGGATAGAGCAATGCGCCTAGAGTAAAAATATATATATCAGTTTTAGTTACTTACTAACTGTGTGTTCCTGGGCAAGTCACTTCACCTTTGCTAAAATTCACTGGAGAAAAAAATGGCAAAACACTCCAGTATCTTTGCCAAGAAAATCCCGTGGACAAGTGCATGCGGTCATGTAGACTAAAAGACAGCATTCTTTATATAGAATAGTCAATTGAACTTCTATATGAAAGTGTGGGCCATCAAAATCAAGATATGAATTAAATGAAAGCACAATGAATAATGAAGACCTACCAAACACCGAAGCTGTATTTTAATTTTAAAAACATAGGGGTAATACAAAACTTAGAAATACTCCTTTTAAAATCTGATATTATAAACAAAAACTAACCTTAAGGAAGCTATTTGTATTAAATTTGCTTTTTCAGTGTTAAGAAGTCCTCTAAGCACAAGATGTTATGATCTATGAAACATAGGATTCCAAAGAAGACTTGTAAAAGATGAATAGCATTTTAATTAAGGAATATAATTAAATTAGTCCTTTGGCAATGGGGTCATGGCTTATAAAGAAAACTACTTGTTAAATATATAGGAAATCATACTTACATGTATTGCACTATACAGCCTATAAGCAAAAAAGGAAGGCTTGTCCCGGACACAGAGAACTATAGGATACAAAAGAAGAAATGCTTTTAGATTCATGAAAGATACTTTTGTGTCCATTTTCTTTGTTTTTGATGATTGGATGATCAATTAATGGATAAAGCTCTGGAAAGGCTGAGGTTGGTTATCACTAGAGAACGCTGATGAATGATGTTTTATAAAGAGGTTTATATTGTAAATTTTTAGTAAGTCTAGAAGTGATCAAATTAAGACCCATGGCGAATACGGGAGGGAGAATCAATGCTCCATGGCAATGTCCTCATTAAATACTTGTCCCAAAATCACTCTTAAAGTTCCATACATAGAATGGTTAAAGTTGGAAAGGAACCAAAATTACCCCCTTCTCTCCTCCTCCTTACAATGACCTTCATTTTAACTATCAAGACTAAGTTTTTGCTATAGAAAGACAAGAATTGTGAAAATAGAAATGGAACTGAGCAGACACAAGAGGTCACCAGTGTCACAGAAATGAATTTAGAAATGCACATGGCAAAGTGCTCCATGCAGGGAAAGACCTCTGCCTCACATGCTAGCCCCCTGGCCTCGTGAATAGAAAGCTATCCTTGAAGAGAGGAAGCCTACACTTAGTCGACTTTGGACATAGGCAGCTTTGAGACTTCTAGTGGCAGAGAGGGTGGAAATTCATATTGGTAGAGGAACCACTTCATCCTAAAGATTCCTAATCCAATAAAATCACAAGTCCATTCCAAAAAAATTAAACTTCTAGTGTGTCCCTTGCAAGTTTTCTGTAAGGCTGAAACAAAATTATCTACCTATCTATCTATCTATCTATCTATCTATCTATCTATCTGTCTGTCTGTCTGTCTGTCTGTCTGTCTGTCTGTCTGTCTGTCTGTCTTTCTATCTCTCTATCTGTCTATCTATCTGTCTATCTATCTAGCTATCTATCTAGCTATCTATCTAGCTATATATCTGTCTGTCTGTCTGTCTGTCTGTCTGTCTCTGTCTGTCTTTCTATCTATCTATCTATCTATCTATCTGTCTGTCTGTCTGTCTGTCTGTCTGTCTGTCTATCTATCTGTCTGTCTGTCTGTCTGTCTCTGTCTATCTATCTATCTATCTATCTATCTATCTATCTATCTATCTATCTATCTATCCAACCCAGATCAAATTGTTTACCTTCTCCAGAAGAAGGGAGGGGAAAGAGGGAGGGAAACAATTTGGATCTTAAGATTTCAGAAAATCTATGTGGAAGACAGTCACTACATACAATTGGGAAAATAAAATATCTTCAAATCCAGCCATATAGGCAGTGGAATAGCTAAGTGGATAGACTGCTAGACCTGGAGTAAAGAAGACCTGAGTTCAAATCTAGCCTCAGACACTGTGTGAGACATCACTTAATCCTGCCTCAGTTTCCNTAAATATTATATAAATATCAGGAATTCCTGTTGTTCTTAGGATAGTTTAATCGCTTTGGCTATTGATGAACTGGTCATTGATGGACTTTCAAAGAGGACCTGGCTCCAGCCCTGTGCTAGAAGTCCCTAAACCAAAACTGGGTTGGGGCTTCATGGTATATGATCCTAGAATACAAATACTAGAAAATGGTGTGTTGGAGTTATTTTCAGAAGATCTGGGGTTGAATTCTGGCTCTGCTCCATAATAGCTAAATCAGTCAGTTAGTTGACATACATATATTAAGTAATCACTCTGTGCTCAATACTGGGGTATAAAGAAAAGCCAAAGTAAGGCTCTTTCTCAGGGTGCTTCCATTACAATAGGGGGAAGAAAAGGGAGGGAAGAAACAGTTATTAAGCATTTATCAAGCATTGGGTTAAGCACATTACAAATACCTCATTTAAAATAATATGTAAATCTCTAGGTGTATGAAAGATCAATATGGAGAAAATGGAAGGTAATTTGAAAAGAGAAGGTATCAGAAACTGGGAGACATGAGAAAGGCTTTCTGTGGAAGGTAGCCTTTAAGCTGAGTTGTGAATGGAGCCAGGAATTAGGGACCAGTGAGGAAGGCCAAGAATTGGTATAGGTACGGACAACCTTGAAAGGGCAGAGATAAGAGATGGAGGGTCATGTAGGAAAAATGGCAAGTAAGCCAATGATCTTGAAGAATTTGACTAAAGTCACTGAACCACTCTTGAAACCTATTACTTCATCAATAAAATGAGAGGTTTGAACTAGATTATCTCTAAATTCTGTTTAATCTCTAGAGCTATGAGTCTATGAATAGTCACAAACCAGGCATGTTGTAGATATCATGTCCTAGGTGGGCAGGAAGATGGCACAATGGATAGAGTGCTAGACTTGGAGTCAAGAAGACTCATCTTTATGAATTCAAATTTGGCCTCAGATATTTACCAGCTGCGGGACTCTGGGAAAACCACTTAACACTGTTTCTTCACTTTCCTCAACTATAAAATGAGCCAGAGAAGGAAATGTCAAACCATCCCAGTATCTTTGCTAAGAAAATCCCAAATGGGGTCACCAAGAGTTGTCCATGAAAGAAAATGACTGGAGTTATGGCATACCATTTATGGGATAAGTTATAAAAGGATGAACTATTCAACCTCTCAAGCTATATAAACTTCATTAGGCACAATCCAGAGCTCTCAAAGTATAAACTTAAAAGGAAATAGGACTGATATTCAGTTGGCCCCAGGCCACTACTGAGATGGAGGCAAGCTGCTACATCTTGTCATCCCTATTGAATAGTTGTGTATTATGAAAAAGAAAAAACAAAACAAAACAGTTTCTTGTTTCCATTATTTCCCCCCCTAAGGGTTGGATTCAATAATGGTATGGGACAATAAACACTTTCCCTTTTGCTTTAATCACCTTGGGGGCTATAGCATGGGTTTGGGAAAAAAGAGAGAAAATGAAACTGAATTTTTCCAGGTAGCACAAGATTAGAAAAGTCTCCATATCATTTAATATACATGGGTTTCTATATGTTGTAGTGTGTATGTATTGCATGTGTCTGAGTGATTCATCTATGTTCTAATATATCTGATAATGTAGGCTCTGTGCTCCATATTATCTTAACTATGTTGGCATAATGAACATTTCCATTCACATTTTCTTTTCCCCCCCTCTTACAAGTAAAAATGACTTAGCATTTAATAAGTTTTGATTTTTTGTTTAATGGTTATAATAATAACTTGAATTTAAATAAAACTTTTAATTCTTTCTCCCACCTCTCTAGAGTTGTGAATTTATTAGAGTAAAGAATGTCCAGTATAGGAAATTCCTTCCAATAATGGAGATTATCCATTCATCTGGAACTTCTATTCTTAAAAATTTGTCTGAGGCTCTGATAGTATAAATGACTTGCCTTGGTCAAACAACTTTGTGTCTGGAAAAGATAAAGTTTGAACCCAAGTTTTTCTTATTACAAGGCCTGCACTCTCTTCATTCTGCCATATTACTTTTCCTATTTGATCTTTATGTTTTATAAAGTGCTCTCCTCTAGACAATTCTGCAAGATAGTCATTGAAAGTATTATGATCCTCCTTTTAGACAAAGAAATGAGGTTTTGAAACTGTTTTAAGGTCATTTAACTAATAGCTATCATAGCTGGGATTTGAACTCAGGTGTCTCTTAATATCAAAATTTCTACTTAACTTTATACTCAGAGGTTTGTTGGGCAAATGTATAGTAAACTGTACCCTCAGGGGGAAAATGAACACAGAGCATAGTTTTAAATTTAATTTACATTATTAGCAATTCTTTTTTCCTATCATTTTCCGAAGGTTAGATAATCAATAGAATAATAAATCAAGCTCTGATCTACTTTATTTACCAATTACTGAGGCACAAATACACTTGAAATTTAATGATTGGTTCTTGGGTGCCATTTCAACCTGACTTTAGCACACCTCTGTTTGTCATGATGATTTCATGATAGATATAATTTTATCCTCCTGGCACTTTCTTTCATTCTAAATATATAGTAGGTATTCTGGAATCCAAGAATTCTTTGAAATTGGAGTTCGAGATATGGATTTGTATCTTCTAGGAAGCATCGTATAGGACAGTGGTTCCCAAACTTTTTTGGCCTACCGCCCCCTTTCCAGAAAAAATATTACTTAGCCCCCTGAAAATTAATTAAAAAAATTTTAATAGTAATTAATAGGAAAGATAAATGCACCTGTGGCCATCACCTCTCCCCTGGATCACTGTAGCACCCACCAGGGGGCGGTGGCGCCCACTTTGGGAATCATTGGTATAGGAGATAAAGAACTTCATTTGGTGTCAGTAGCCCTGGGTTCTTATTCCATCATTCATGCTGTCTCTTCAGTTCTGGCATTCTGGGCAGTGGACTATTTTAAACTAATGTTTTTATCTGTAAAATGAGAGATTTGGGCTAGATTTCAGATTCTAACTTTAGCCCAGTAACAATCTTTGCCTTTGTCATTCTACTCATAGCAAGATACATTTTATTGATTACTGTATATTTAATGAATAAAATAGTATATTTATTTTATTGATCAATTCTTTGGATCACTATATTATGTCTACAACAGACCAGCTAATTGTATTTTGAGAATCTTTCAGAGTAATGTTTTAAATTAAATTGGTATCTTGACATTCTCACTGCAAAAATGAGGCAAGATCCAAAGCAAAGCAAAGATGAATTAGGTTGTTTTGTATTTTTAAAAAATGAACAGTAGTTGTGCCATCCCCATAGCTTTATTTTTTTAATCTACTTGAGTGGAGTAGTTATATTCACTGGAATTTGGTAATGAACTTTTTTTTTCTCTCCAAAAAGGTTATTTGGCACGTTTTTAGGGAGTGTTTGATGACACTTTTTTAAAATTCTAGCAGAACTTACCAGGATAAAGATAACAGTTTTAAGAGAGGAGTTGAAAGGAGATTTTAGCTTAATAAGAAGAGGTCATATTAGAAAGGTCTTTCTGCCCTTCAATTAGTTAAATGAATATGAAAATAAGCTGAATAGGGTGGTATGTATAATTACTCACAAAAGATAGCTCTGTGTTCAATATTCATCCTCCTAAAAAGTGAGTTAAGCACATTAACTGTTTAAGGTCAAGAAACTAATTTTGTATAGCATTGCTTTATAGAAGCACAAAATTTCAGAGTTGACTGTGACTTCACAAGACATATAGCCTAACAATTATAATGCTAGAGCTGGAAGGGTCCCCTGAGGTCATCTAATCAAACACCCACACTTTAGAAATGGGGAACTTGTATCTCATAGAGGTTAAGTAATTTGTCTAATATCATCCAAATAATGAGTGGCAGAGTCAGAATTTGAACTCAGTTTCCATGGATCCAAGTTTAGCCTTCCACATTTAGAATTTTCAAACTTGTGCATGGATATATGTCCCCTCTTCAGTATCTTGGACAAATAGTCATCTTTCTCTGCTTGAAGAACTCCACTGAAGAAGAGCCATTTTCTTCTAGAAGGATTTAACTCCAATTTGGGACAGCCAATTATTAGTGAGTTTCTCTTTATATGGAGTAGAATTCTATTTCTTTACATTTTCTCTCATTGTCCCAAGTTCTGTCCTCTGAGGTCAGGCAGAAAAAGTTAAACTTTCTTCTCTATTACAAGTTTGTAAGTACAAGTATGTTAATTGAAAAAAATGGACAAAAACACCCTCCAACTTTTAAAGTTGGTGATAAATTACAACGGTTAATGTGTCTATGCTACTTCGAATTAAGATTCCTTAGAAAGCCAGCATATTCCCCTCAATAATATACACATGCACAATTTATTTTAATCAGAAAATAAACTTTACATTAGGGTGATTTTGAACGTTCTACCTTACCTATTACTTACCTATTGCCACAAGTAGCTCCTGAAAGTATCCATCATAGCATTCATTAATAGCATCTACTATGTCTTGTCCAGAAATGTTTTGAAATTCCTGAAAAACTTTAAAAAATGTGTACAGTTAACCTATAACTACAAAGACTACCCATATCAAAATAAACCTTAGCTAGATAGGTTGGGGTGATATATATATCAATATATCTATATATATCCATATATATATATGTATATGTATGTGGAGATCTCTTTATCATCTCTGATAATCTGATGACAGTTTAGTTGATAAGGAAATAAGGACAGGACAAGGGAAATGTCTTTTACTTCATGCTTCCAGCTCTGGCTCCAGGAGCATGGAGATTATTATATATATATTTCAAGACTCATTTCACTCAAAAGAACCCTCCCCCCCAAAACTTTGCAGATGCGCAGAAGTTACAAATTATGTCACATCAAAACACAAAACATTGGTTTCAGAATAGACCAAGGCCAAGGTTGAATTTTGACTGGCTTCTTATCAGAAAGCCAAGTTGGGGAGTATCTTGGCCTTAGCTATAACAGGCAGCAGCATTCCTTGCTGTGTTAACAGTGTTAACCCTTTAAATTCAGGTTTGATAGGAACTTAAAGCTTTTCAGTAAGGCCATAATACTTTTCAAGAAGAAATCACAAGGATCACAAAAGGGGTCAAAAGAGCAGTCTCAGATTTTTATCTATTCTCTTATTGGCTTCCCACATATGTATATGTATATATGTATGTATATATATTTCTCCTAACCGAATCTCTAAAAATTATTTAATATTTTCATTGATCCATGCTCTCATACGGCTACATATTCCCTTTACTCATTTAGATATCGATCCTTCTGTACCTTGTTATTCTATATAGTTCTTGCCTATGTTCTCGCATAGATCCTCAACAGTGAATTTACCTTTTGTGCTGAAGGCCTTCTTCTTTGTATTTTTGTTTTTGTGACTACACTAGAGCTGTATACCTGTCATCTCCTCTTCTCGCCATATACATGAAATATGCTACTGTGTATTTTTTGCCAATGATGTATCTAGCCTCCACTCATCTCTCTGGCATTCCCTGCTGAGGCAGCCCTTTCCATTTTTAGACATCCAAAATGATGAGGAAGTTGAAATAGCTACAAATCTAATTCTTTGGGGATTATTGTGTTCTAAGACTAGAAATGGTATAGTTTTACTGTGAAAATATTAGCATTAATTTTTAAAAAGATAACTTCATGAGTCATGATATCTTTTGCAATCATTAAAGCACAGCATGATTTCATATAAGATTCTGGCAGCTCTTCATTTCTTCAATTCATTTCTTGGCTCATCTCACTGCTCATTTGCAGTACCTTTTGAGACATAATCATTAGTGTAATGATTCAGTGAACTGCTCATCAAACTACAGGTTATAGTCTTGACAATAGGTATTTTTAATCGCTTGATTTTTCTTTTTCATTGTTAGACCAGTTCCTTTTAAGTGATTACTCTTAAACAGGCCTTGTAATATTCTGGATCTTGATGCTAATAGCACAACATAATCTACATATGGAAGTATCTATAGAACCTCACCATAAGAGGGAAATCCTTTCCCATTAGGACCTTCGCTGGACATCCTACACAAGAGTAGACAATGCATTTGAAGAGAATACTATATGTGGACGCTGCTTTATTTCTCACTTAGCGATAATAGAGGAGCATTGAACAGAATCTTTTAATCAAAAAATATTATTTAAAACTAATATGTTGATGAAATTCACCTTCATGAAAGCCTTTTTAAGGTTGTATTTTTCTCCCTTGAATCATTTTCTTATTATCAGAAAATATCTAATGTAGCAGAGTATTATATTCTCTAATTTCTAGTCAATTTCATGATTGCAAAAAATATGATTAGCTGTAGAAAATAATTTTTTAAAATATATATTTTTAAATTTTCATTAAATATACCCTCAATCTATGTGTTAGTGATTCTCACAAAGACATTTTTAAAAAATGAGAATATAAGCACATAGGTCGGTAGTTATTGATATCTTGATTTTAAAGTAGTAATACCATCCATAAATCTTTTCCCAAATTCTTTTGATATCTTCTCCTTTCTGATATAGCTGGTAAAGATCTTAAATTTTTCCTAAATGTATACACTGTTTCCTTGCTATTATTTTTTCCTTTATTTTTTTTAGTCTTTTGCTCTAATCAGTAAAGTAATTCCATGCATATAATTAATCATGCCATTACTTCCAATGTAGTCATCAAACATTTCCCATCTTTTAAGGTAGAGTGAATTTTATGTTTTAGATTGCTATTTTTGTATTTTATATTTCTATAATTTTCCAATTTGGAAAGATGATATTTATGATATATTGGTATGGAAGTAACCCTTGCTTCACAAGGACTTGGAGGATGAGGATTGGAATTCAAACAAAACTCTGGCATGTCCTAACACCCTGGGAAAGTATTAGGCCTGGGTTAGGTGACCATCTGCAGGCCTTGTCTCTGAGGAATATCCAAGCTTTATATAAAGAGGCTTTCAACAGGATGTTAACCACTAGGTTATGAAAATTTGAGGCCAATAAAATTCACGAAAACCATTTTCTTTTTTTGAGAAGATTTCATTCTGTATTTATAGAAGGAGTACCAGATTAATCAAGTTATACAGGTCTTTTAAAGTACAGGAATAGCTAATAGACCTGAGATTTCATTAGTATTTGGAACTCTCATGAGAGGAAACTGCCTCTACCAATACAGGCCAGCAACTCTTCTGCAAATTAAAATTTTATTTGCTCAAAACACTGAGAAGTTAAGTGACTTGTCTAGAATCAAATAGCCAATATATATTAGAGGTGAGATTTAAATACAGATTCTCCTGCTTTAAGCTTGCCTTTCTATTCACTATTCTAATTTTATTCTATTCACTATTTACTATTCTTCTCATTTGAAATATATATTTTAAAAGACTGGAGCAGTTTTTAATGAGTTGTTTAAAAACTCCCACCAGAAATGGTTAAGTTTTAGACAACAACGAAATCATTGCTTTAACAATCAATCAAAGGAATCCAATCAATGAATATTTATTAGAGGTCTACCACATGTCAGGAACTGTGCTAAGTCTTGGATGCATTTTTAAGAGTTAAGCTATAGTGTTTGGCTTCAGTTATCTATAATATTCATTGACATGAGACAACAATCTTGCTGGAGTTGGAAATATAAGGCATTCTTTTTTTTAAATAAAATAAATTGACTTGTTTTTTCTTCAGCATTAGATGGTGACTATCCTTTCTCTTCTTTCAGTTTATATTTTCCTCTCTTTTTAGTTACCCAACTGTCTTTCATTACATATTCAGACAAAGAGGTAGAAATAAAAATGATTACTAATTACCCATCCACAATTGCTGATAGCTCTTGTTACAGAGGATCATTTGCAGCATGGTTTTATGTTCGCCTGTCTTTTGTTGACAAGCTTCCCAAAGGACCTGGAACATTACAAGGACAAGAAGGGTCATCACAACAATCCCAAACCACAAAGAGAGAGCTGGTTTGGAATTTTGGCTTTTTGAAAGCTGGAGTAGATTTACCATTGCATCCTGGGCAGCCATAGGAGGATTGGTGTAACCTTCCTCTCTGGTCCCCTGTAAAAAGAAAAACAATGTTTGTACCTTTTGTTGTTGTACAAAATACTCATCATAAATGAAGCGATGAGACTAGCCCTTGTGAGTACTTGGGGGATTTTGGAAATATTAGAAGCATTGATATTTCCTGCGTAAACTTCCCCAGAACTATGAGAGTATGATTTTTTAAAAATCTTAAAATAATTAAAATTAAAATTTAGTTTAAATTAAATTTTTTTTAAAATAAAAGTCTGACCAGGTTATTCACTTGTTTGAGAAGTTTTTCTGCCTCTGAGTAT